>NW_024062745.1:3852500-3902382 GCF_006381635.1 Hibiscus syriacus | reverse complement strand
TTTTTGCACATTTCATTGGCCAAAATGTTCACTTTTTTGGTTTTTTTCCTATTAATCACGATTTGAGTGCATTATATTTGGTTTAAATTATATTTATGAGTGGTTCGGTAGATTCATTTGTTAGAGATTCTTTTTTTTTTTTAAAGTTAAACAAACAATTTTTTTTATTTTTATATAAAGGTACCTTGCAAAACAATCATAAGAATCATGATATATTGACATATTATATCAGATAATATATTTAGTTTGATGCTATAAAGTAATGATTATTACATTAAATATCACAGCTAAATATTGGTCTCTTATTTACAAAGTTTACATATTTCCAGCCCCATAGTATCAGAAGAATATATGCACCCCTGGAATTGGAGAGATGTCGAATTCAATTCACGATAATAATAGGAAGAATCAATGCTTAGCCGAAGGAATTGCTGCTTCGTCTTGAACGACTTAATAAAGGGTTCAGATTACCTCTAACCATAATCTTCATTAGCTTCATCTTCGAAATGATTCTCCATCTCTTGAGGCTTTCGCTGTTATTATTACAAACTTGAGTTGAGCTTTCCATTCTTAAGCTCTCTCTATTATAATTTCGAGATGCTATGACTGTTATTTACAAAAGCCTTCGGTTCCTATGGAGGCATATTAGGACCATTCAAACGGTTCCTTCGCTGTAGTGTGGAGTTCAGAGAGTGGAGCACCATTTTCAGTCACGGTGTCAAGAGAGCCAGAGCAGGTTCTATGTGAAAGCCTGCCATTTTCAGGCGGCCCGGACCTTGATGCAGAGGTGTCCATGCTATGCTATATACAGTTCGAATCCTGTAACCAGAGGATGAGAGTTGATGATGGATATAAATGTCAAACATAAGCCTGTTGTAATAGAAGCCATTTGATAATGGAGGGAGAAAAATGAGGGCTCAAATCCAAGAGCAAATACACACATTTAAATTGACAAAACTACATTACTTAGATGTAAATGTATTCTTTCAGAATGATATATGAACCAAAATTAGAAGTATCTGAACTTTTTGTGGTACAAGGAATAAAAGAATTGACAGACATCCTGGGAAACATTACACAATCATTATGGATAGCATTCAGCATACCTTGCTTGCTGGAACTTAGGAGTTTGAACGTAGTCAAAAACCGGAACCAAGTTTTTCGACGTGCTCAATCATGTGGGTTGGAAAGTTTTCAATTTCTATTCCCCGCCAAAAGCTTTTTTCGGCCATTTTGATGCTATCCATCCCATTGATGAAAGTACATCTGAAAGAAAATGAACAAGAAAGATAAATATCATTAAAAAAAAACATGGTTTCATATGCAGTTTTGGACTAAGTAGCCAGCAGCCGGCACCTTTACAAATAGGCATATCTCCGCAAACAAACATCAAAGAAATTCTAATCAAGAGTAATACTGTGGTTTCCCCACAGTGACACCCGAGTCTCATGCATCTGCAGTTCAGCTTCTGAAATATACAAATAGTTTTTCCTGAGAGTTTGTTTGCTTTGTTGACAGTACAGGAGGGGTTAGGGTATGTACTTCCATCTTTTGCTTCTTCAGGATATACTTTATTGTTATCTAATGTTCCATTCTCCCATATATATCAACATTATCATCCCGCTCCCTTCGTGTGTGTTTCTGACATATATTCCACTTCTGGATTGCCTCGATACTAACCTTACATCAGAATCTGTAGTGACTCATATGTGTGTTCAATCCAGTAACAACAGGTGTCGAATCAAGCTCAGTGATGGTCGTAAAGCATATTGTATCATACATCCGGAAGGAGAGAAAACCAAAAGGTGGTATTTTCCCTTTAAGAGCTGCTCTCAGAAAGCAAAAAATTATTGCCTTTGCAGTTATGGAAAGAGCAAGCAATGGCCCCTGAAAGGGAACCCATCTGCCAGTCGCAGCAGCCGCAGCACCACTTACAGTACCTCCAACCATTACTCCGTTTCTTATTCTGCTAACAACAGAAAGTGTAACAGGGGGTCCAGATGCACAAAGACTTGAATTTGGCAGCCGTGGAACTTGTGGCTTAGTCATAACACCCAAACTGCCATTTTATGGGCAAATCAATCACCAGACTGAAGACATACAGATCCTCCCATTGGATTGATAGCAAATAGATGGATTGTCCCTCTTGAAGAACTAATCATGATCCTGTTGCTATCATCACTGAAACTAATATATGTATTACCTGAAATCTCAAAAGAACAGCAAAAGTCAAGGAAAAAAACTCTGATTGCCAACAACAGATAAGAATTATACTTGGCATTGTCTTACAGCATTTGTAATACCACGCTGCAGCCGGTACAGATGAGTGTATGATGTTTGTGTATCACAAGCAGATGAGTTTCCAGGTCCAGGCATAATCTTGAATACATTGATATTATGACCCTGAACAGAAGCTGTCACAAGAAGCGTCCCACTAGGATCAAAGCATAATGCTGTAATAGGATTTCTGTGCGCCCTAAACTGAGTGATTACAACTTTACTGACAATATCTCTGACAATTACCTAATAAGCCCAGAGAAAAATATAGTGATAAGTAAAAAAAATGGTTTTGCAAGTAACCTTTTGGCAGATATAATTGGCACATAAGTAAGCACAACCTAAAACTCGTTCACGCTTAATTAAAGGATCTGCAAGCCGGAGACTAAAACATATACAGTACATATATAAATATTGAACAGAAAAGTTCCAACAAGAATGTCACACAGGATTAGCAACTTGCAGATGTAAAATTAAAAAGAACTGAATAGGGGCGGGGTGAAAAATATTAGTTTCAGTTGCAAGAGTAATCAAACATGGGGAGACATATATGTACCATTCCGATGTTATCGACATCCACTAAATGGCCATTAACAGTTCCGTTGCCTTTCCATCCAGGACTTCCAGATTGCAGATAATTGTATGAATCAGGAAGGTATCTCGACAATTTCCTATATCCCATGTCTCCCAAGGTTACAATGCCAGCAGCAAGTTGCTTGCTTGATTCTTTTGCATAGTGTGCAACAAGGCTCCATTTGAAGAAAAACCCGGGAAACTTGCAGAAGGTGTAAGATGTTGTGGACTGACACGTCCACAATCAGAGCCTACAACCGGACTTCCACTATAAGCGAGCCACCTAGGACCAACCGCTACAGGTCCGTAACCTATACCCCCAGAACCAGGGCAGCCTGAGACTATCGGATTCGTAAGAATGGTATATTCTCTCTCTAGTTTTGTGACATCAAAACAATGTATCTGTAAGATATAAAAATACGTTCTCAAACTGTGGCTAATCGTAACGGCCCCAAAAATGTATACATAAAGTGACATACCTGAGCTGCTTGAGCTACAGCAACAATTCGAGAACTGCACCTTACAGAATAAACAGCTGATCTGAACTTTAGCATATGTACATACGATTGAGATCTCAAGGAATAAAACAGGACAACGGTAGGCACAACAGTACCATTCCCAGCATCATGGGGGTGTGCTTCCATTACATCTACCCTGTATGTCATTGTCCCTGGAGAGGGAGCCATCGGCACAAACTACCAAAAGGGGACGGCTGTCTGCAAACTTGTCATCCAATCTCTTTGCTGCCTCCAGTTTCGGTAGCATTTGCATAAATGACACAGGATCTTCGCGCTTCGAAACCAAGTCGCGGACATTATCTGCTTCTTCAACATCCCAAACCTGGAAACCAGACCGATAACCAAGAAGAAGAACTTGTCGAATGACATCTCCCTCGCCTTCTAACTTGTCAAACCCAGCCCAATTAACCTTTACACCATAAAAAATAACAAGGGTAATGTAATATGAGTCGTATTGTCTTCTCCATCTTAAAAAAAAAAAAACAAACAAATTGATATTACTTAAGAATCCAATTCTATAACAACACTCAGCGTACCTATTTAGCCATTCAACTCTGCAACAGATTCTGCACGGTAATTATTTGGGAAAAAAAGTCTCTTCTTTTATTTCTTACCTGATCATACTCAGAATCATCTTCCCTATCAACAATCGATGATGCCACGGTAACTGCCGACCGTGCCACGGTGGAAGCACCGGAAGAAACGATCCTTAAGTAGCTGGAAATGGCTCGGAACGAACTCCGAGCGGACCTAGAAACGACACTTCCAACTTGAGTTTTGGATTGCCCGTGTCCATCTCCACTATTCCTCATAACCCTCAACACCCAATTAAGGGAAACCCAAATCAAAACTATCCACAAATTTCTCCTTTTAATAACCCCAATTCTATAATTAAAAAAAGGGGAATGAGAAACTTAGAAGAAATTATGAAAACCCAGAAAGAAACAACATTTTAATTGAAGAAAAAAAATCAGGTTACAGATATTTCCATTTGAAAAACAAATAAAATAAAACCAACTTTTTTTTATAGAAAAAGTTAAGGAAAACTAAACAGAATAGAGACAGATTCTGAATCCAAGCAGGACAAAAACAAACCGCTTTGATCGTTGTTTCTCTGCAAAAAAAACAATTTTTATACTCTAAAAAATTGTACAAATTTGAATTCTCGGATATGAGAGGTCCTGACCGGAACAAAACGAGAATAATTTAAAATTTTCACAAAAATAAAAGAATTTTTTTTCAGTTTTGAAACCGAATTTTTTCAAACAAAAATTGGGAAATTAAGAACATGGGGAAAAGTAAAATTTTAGAGTGGTTTTTGAAAAAAGAATGGGGAAATCATCCAATGAAAGACTGGAATATGAGAGAGTTTTGAGAGAGAGAACAAGAGGTTGGATGCTTAAGAGATGAAGCTGTCTTTCTTTCTTCTTCTTTTTTCTTCTTCTATGCTTTGCTTTCGCTTTCGAATTATATAAACTTTTGAATAATGAGTTGGTATTCTGACGTTGAATTTTATATATATTTTTTGGTATAATTACCTCTACTATAGATTGACTAATCCAACTCAGATATTACATAGACAATGTCGATATTTTCAACTTAATTTATTTCATTCGTAATTGTTAAGATTTGAGACTCTGATTTTATTTAAGGAATTTAGTGTCTCATCCCACTAAATCAACGATTGTTGATACATGTAATTTTATATTTGATAAACGGTTTTAATTAATATTTAAATAAACATTTTTAAAATATTATCATTGCATTTAATCATTTTGATAAACTATTTACTGGTAAATAAATTTATTTATTAAAATTTTAAAAACATCTCATTCATACCTATTATAAAATTCTTATCAGATTAATATATAAATTAATTAAGTCCATCTAAGAAATAATTAAACCATTATTCACTCAAATTAGATATACGACGTGGGTTATTCCGAATAGTTCAAACAAAATCTTAGAACCGGAAGAATAAATTTTACTAATTATATAGTAATTAATGACGTTATATAATTGTTTTTATAAAGTAGTTAAAAATTACAACTTTAATTTTTATAAAAAAGTTACAACTTTAAATTTAAATTCAACATATAGTACGAATTCGATTATCATAAATATCAGGAATATAAACATTTAATATCAAAATAATTAATAATTATCTTGAAACAAATATTATCTTATAATTACTCATATTAATAAAAAAATTAACATATATGACTTCACTTATATTTTTTTTCGTTGAACAAATTTTAAAAATTTGTTTTTATATATCAAATATATCTATTAACTTACGTCATAAAGGAAGTTTAGCATTATTATTTTATAATATTTTTTCGTACTTATATTTTAGATTAACAACAACATTTTAATGTTTTTAAATATTAAAATAAACGTTCTTTATTTTAATATTTTCCCCCTTTCTTTTTCGTAAATTTGAAAATTTAGAAAAGTAAAATTCTTTGATGGCTCGAAGCACTTTTGCAAGTACGTGGAAGAATTTACTCGCTTTAGTAACCGTCCATCTATGGTACACGTGCTGCGTAAGGAAAGAAAGCGTAGGGGTTTGATGGGAAACGCGAGTCGATGAACAAAAGTGTCTTACACGGATGAAACTAGTTCCCTAATTACGGAATTGGTTTTCTCCGAATTCTCGTGTTTGTTTCACGTAATTCGTTTTTTGGAAAATATTTTCCGTGTTTGTTTCACGTAATTCGTTTTTCGGAAAACGTTTTCCGTGTTTGTTTCACGTAATTCGTTTTCCGGAATATAATTCATTTTCCTAATAACAGAATTTCCTTTGTGTTTTCTGTAAAATGACTTACAGATTCATTTTCGTAAGTCATTTTCCGAACTTTTCACTTCAAAACAAAAATACTTAAAATAATTTATTTTATGAATTTAATATTAATAAAATATTTTAATATCATTTCATCAAAATATTAATTATTAAAATATTTAAAATATATTTATTAATATTTATAATATATAATATATATTTTTAATATTATATAAAATAATCAATTATATATAATAATATAAGATATTATATTTTTATTTTAATAATATATAATAAATTTTTTTATATTTAATAATGAATAATATATTTATATTTCAATAATATTTTAGTAAAGATATTAAAATATACTTACTTTAATATAGTACTATACTTTAAAATAATTAATATAATTTATAAAATTTTATTTCACTAAAATATACCGAAAAATGTTTAAATAACATATTCCAAACATTATAAAACGTTTTTCAGATGTTTTCCAGAAATGTAATTCATTTCCAGAAATGTAATTCATTTTACAGAAATGTAATTCATTTTCCAGAATTCAAATTCCAGTAATTCATTTTTCAGTAATTCAAATTCCAGTAATTCAAATTCCAGTAATTCATTTTCTGAAAAACCAATTACAGCTAAACAAACATACCCTTATTTTTATATAGCTTTTCCCTTTATCTTATCACGAGTTCCTTGATCCCCAAGCATAAATATTTAAAATTTTGGGATTCTCAGTTACTTTTTTTTCTTTATCTTTAAACATGAAAAAAATAGTATTGGAATTATCAAATGCTAAAATAAATATAAATAAAAATAACATAAGGGGATGAATAATTGCAGTCATCCTTTAAAATTTTAAAATTTTCATATATTTTTATTCATGACATATTATTGTCCCCCAGAATTTCATACTATCGTTTACTTTTAAAATTTTATAAATTCACCTATTTGAAATGAAATTGTATTGTTTTGATTCCAATCAAATAGGGATGGGCATAAGTCAGGTTAGGTCGGGTTTTCAGTCAACTTGACCTGATATATAACTTTAAAAACCGGCCCGACCCAAAATAATAATAAAAATATTATTTTTATTCAATAAAAACATTGACTTAATTGAAAAAAATAATATATAGAACAGTATTATTGTAATTATTCCTAAATATATAATATAAAATTATATTTTTTCAGGACCACCCGACCTGACCCTGACCCGATATATAACTTAAAAACCCGAACCCAAAAGTTAAAAAAATCCGACCCAATCGAGTCTAGTCGGATCAGAACCCGCCGATTTCAGGTCCCATGCCCATCCCTACAATCAAGGGGACAATAAAATGGAGAATTTATAGCTCAAGGCCCTTCAAGATCACAATGTGTTCATGTAATAGTAAAATTTGTATCATAATCATAAAATCTTAGAAATAGTTCAATACCTTCTAAAATTTTAAAGTTATAAACGAATATATATATATATATATATTTGTTTAGTTTTAAAAAAAATCATAATAAGAACTAATTGCATAATAATCGAATTTCAATGAACAGTTACTCTTAATTCAACATATTTTCCTAATACATTCATTTTAAAATAAAGGGTAAATTATTTAAAATAAAGGGTAAATTATAACAATGATCACTTAACTATTGGTCCTTTCATTTTGACAACTATTTTTGAAATTTTATCAATCATGTCACTCAACTATTTAAATGCATTCAACTAAGCCACTTGCCATTAATATTTAATGAAGAAGCTGACGTGACAATTAAAATATTTGATATAATTACACATTTGATTACTATTTCTTATATATTCTATCAATTTAGTCTTAGTTTTAATAAATTAAAATAAACTTAACCCTTCGACTTTGGCGGAACCCCAACATAATATAAACTATCAAATTGGAACAAAAAAAAAACTATGTTTTGAATTAAAAAGTTAAATTTAAATACCTAGTTAGAGATTAAAATGGAAATTAAGAATCACATTGAACATTAAAAATCAAAACCAAGTATCAAATTGAAACCAAAAAAACAAAAAAAAAAAACACATTACTCTAATTTTATGGGTGCTTACTAACGCACCTGCATCCAACATGTAACAACCGATTTTCAAAATAATATTTAATTAAAATTTGAGGGTTTAATTGTGAAAATTTGGGACTGAATTGAAAGATTTTAAAACTTGGAGCTTGTTTTAAAGTTAAAGAAAATTCAGGGACCAAGCCCTGAATTTAACCATGGAGTGTCGGCAGACAATTGATATATGCGTGATTTCTGTTTTGAAAAACAGAAATCAATTTCCCAAATCCTCTCCCGAACGCCAACTTCAAACCTCGATCCAGACGCCGTCCGAATTCCGATCGTTGTTTTGAAACCACCGTTGTGTTCATCATCGAGCGAGGAACAAACCCTT
The DNA here is from genome assembly GCF_006381635.1 of Hibiscus syriacus. Classification (NCBI taxonomy): domain Eukaryota; kingdom Viridiplantae; phylum Streptophyta; class Magnoliopsida; order Malvales; family Malvaceae; genus Hibiscus; species Hibiscus syriacus. The sequence goes on along the minus strand of NW_024062745.1, from coordinate 3,893,807 downwards.
CAAATTAATTGAAGCGAAACGCGGCCAAACGTCGGGAATTTCCAGTCAAAGTAGCGACGGTTTTGTTAGCTCTATCGCCGAGGAAATCTTAAATTCACCGCTGATCGTGGCTCCGTTTACGACACCTCCCGCACCATCGTGTTCCTTGTGCCGTTCCGAGTTCACGGTGTCAACCTTGTCCGCCGTAGACGGCGGCGCGTGAGGAGGTGGTGCAGTCAAAGATTCGACCGATTTGAAATCGAGCTCTCCGCCGTTCAAAAATTTGAACCGATCGTTGTAAGTATCTTGAAATCGCTCAAAATAATTTTTAGAAATTTTTCCGGGATTTTTAGGGCCCCAAAGGACGCCTCACGCGCCACAGGCGCCGCCGCAGGGCGAGTGGCTGCTGGAAACCGGTTTGACCGGTTCTGACCGGTCTGAATCGGTTTGACCGGTCTGACCCGACCCGACCGTTGACCCGACCCGACCCGACCGTTGACCCGACCCGACCCGACCGTTGACCGTTGACCGTTGACTTTCTTTGACCAAAACTTAAAATGGCTTTGACCGAGCATTAAACGACCGTTAATCTTTTCCGAGTATACCTATCCTGATAGTTTTCGACGTGCCGAATCCGTTTCCGTGGTCTGTTTTGTCAAATTCGAATCTGAAGGTCTCCAAATCTACGGTCAAAGTGGTTGACTTTGACTTTGACCAAGAATCTGAATTTTCAAAAAGTCATACTTTATGTTTTTGGACGTCCTGATTCCGATTCCGCAGTCCGTTTGGCCAAATTCAGACTCGAAATACCCCAAAATGATAGTCAAACCCGAAAAATGCTTATATACTTAAGAATTCTAGCTTTGAACAATTAAGTAAGATTTGGGGCTGATTAATTATTATTGTTGAAGGTACAAGAGACTCTCCGGATCGTTCGATAGCGACCCAACTCTTCTAGATCAGTTAAACCACGTATACCAGTATTCACTCGTAAGACTCGTAAATTTTATGATTTTAGAGATTTATTTATGTTACCCATTAGTAATATAGTGATATTATAAATTAGGTTCGAAAACTGTAGCAGAGCGTGGTGAAACCAGCAATCAGTAGATCCACGATTTGAACTATTATCGAGGTATGTTCCCTATTTATTACTGAACTGTTTTATTTGTTTTAATATGTGGTACACTAAATTCTTTGGTTTTCGTATTGTTGATGCACCGATTTAATGTGATGATTTATGGATTATGACTGTTATCTGATAATTGTTTTGAAATGGTATATGATTACCATGTTTATGGATTTATGGAATTTATAACACGGTGCAATTGAATTTTTGGAATACGAATTTATAAAGTACAGCTCTGATCAAGCTTGAAAATTTTACGGACCTAATGTGACTCTTAGGTAGGCTCTGCGGCCCTGAGATCATTCTCGGGTAGGCCCTGCGGCCCTAAGATGTATTCTTAGGTAGGCCCCACGGCCCCGAAATCTATCTTGGGTAGGCTCTCAGGCCCTAAGATGTTCCCTTAGGGTAACGTTTTTTAAAGAGATTTACTGCAGTATAATTTTATGAGACTTATTGGACTATGATTTGTTTAGTGTACCTATAGTGATTTTATGGTAATATTGGGACACACTGAGCCTAGCTCACTTTTCGAAAATGTTTTCCCTCTTTCAGATACTGTTGGTTAGTTACCCTGGATTGAGCACTTGGAGGATCAACATATCTCTTGAAGTATATTTGATTGTAATGTTTTTACCTTGCAAGTTGTCTTTATTTTGTTAACATGGACCTTATTTTAAAGTATGGGATTTTAATATGATGACACTTTTGCTATTACTATTCGGTTTATCGTGATTTGATTTTTAAGATATGTTTTAAATTAATTTATTACTTATTGGTATTATATTTACAAGTTAGGTTTTGATAGTATGATTTATTATAACTTCATGTCATTTATAATGTGATTTTACATTGATTGAATAACGGTTTCGGGAAAAAAATGTCTTAAAGAATCATAATGTGAGCCACTAGACTTAGTCGAAACGCATAGGCTGGGTCTAGGGGGTTACATTTATTGGTATCAGAGCTTTTGGTTTTTAACCCTCGGACTGTGTATGAGTCCACATGGAAGATACGATTTTGAAATATTTTACAAAACAGGATACAAAGGTCATATCACAAAGTTATTAAAATTTTTAACTGTGTTCGAGACTCCAAGTGCTTATCTAACCCTAAGTTTTATCTTCTGTAGTAAACTTGAGATCCATCAAAATGAGTGCTAGACGTGGTCGTCGAACTAGCCGTGGACGAGGTCGAGTGGCTAGATTTGCAGATCCGATCGATGAGATACGAGTAGATCCCCACCTCCGATAGGTGATCCTGCTCCTACGACCCCAACGAATCTGCCTCCTACCGATGGTATTGGCATGACTACACCGATCATAGGAGCGACAGATATTGAGTCAGAATCTACCGGAGTTGCTTTGGATGAGACTTTTGGTAGACAATTTCTGCAGTTGATACAGGGAGCAGTCAGAGCTGCTGGTGTTGTATCTGAGGTTCCTATTTCGCAGACTCTAATTGCTAATGGGGTCAGGACTTTTGGAGGACAGCTTGGAGGAATTCCTACTGAAGCAGAAGATTGGCTACAGGATACAGAAAGACGCATGGATCAGTTGGGTTTGGACTCAGCAAAGAGATATTTGGGGGCAGTAGCGATGTTAGATGGAAATGCCCACACATGGTGGGAGTCAGTGACCAGTAGTGTTTCTACTGATCGGTTGACATGGGATTTCTTCAAGGAGCGCTTTCGGAGCCGATTCTTGGGTGAGCGCTACTTAGTCCAGAGACGACAGCAGTTTCAGGACTTGGTTCAGGGTGACATGACTGTTTCAGAGTATGAGATAGAGTTCTTGAAATTGTTAAAGTATGGAATCAGTCTGGTGCCTACCGAAAGAGATCGATGTCATAAATTTGCCTTTGGACTCAGATACGAGCTACGTAGGCAGGTGGTAGCCCTTCAAGATGAGATTTTTGATGTGCTGGTAAGCAGAGCCAAGGATGCTGAGGAGATGGAGGCGTTAGCTTCTGGTAGAGAGCGTGTTGATCAGGAGCGATCTAGGAAATCTTTTGGCCCTACTGAATCATCCGCACATTCCGGTAAGAGGACTCGTACTTCAGCCCCTCAGAGGAGTAATACACGCTTCAGGTCTACTGTATCATCAACTTCAGCTGTTAGTAGAGGTGGTTCTTCGGTTCCGGTTCTAGTGCCTCAGTGTGACTTTTGTGGGAAACGGCACACGGGAGAGTGTTATAGGAAGACCGGAGCATGTTTTCATTGTGGATCTAGTGGACATTTTCGGAGGGATTGTCCTCAGCTAGCTTCGTCTGAGCGGATCGCTACCCAGACTCCTGTGCGTTCTCAGACTACAGTACATACTCCAATTAGAGATCGTAGCCAAGTAAAGGCTCGTGGTTCAGCGTCCAGGACAGACAGTAGAGCTCGACCTCAGCAAAATAGAGGGCCAACAGTTTCTGAGGCTAGACAGCCAGCCTTGGTTTATGCCACTAGACGTCGGGATGACAGAGATGAGCCTGAGGTTATTGCAGGTACATTTACTATTTATTCTATCCCATACTTTGCATTACTGGACAATGGATCCACTCACTCCTATGTATCGAGCTCAGTATCTCGAAATCTTCAGATTCCGATAGAGAACACTGAAAATACTGTTACAGTTACAAGTCTAGTAGGACAAGCGGTATTAGTGAATAAGGTATTTCGGCGTTGTCCTTTGGAGGTGCAGGGAGAAATTTTTCTCGCTGATCTTATGGAGCTTCCTCTAGAGGAGTTCGATCTAATTCTTGGAATGGATTGGTTGAATAAACACAAGGTAAAGCTGGATTGCGAATACAAGCGGGCTACTCTGAAGACTTCAGATGGTCGGACTGTTGTGTTAATTGGTGAACGGCGTGGCTATCTCTCCAATATAGTTTCAACGATGAAAAATTGATCGTATGATCCGAAAGGGATATGAGACCTTCATTGCTTGTATTTTGAACACCAAAGGTGCATTGTCCACGATCGAGGAGATCCGTACAGTTAGCGAGTTTCCTGATGTTTTTCCGGAGGAGTTGCCTGGGTTACCTCCTGATAGAGAGGTAGAGTTCGAGATTGAGACTTATCCCGGGATCTTCACCTATTTCTATGGCACCTTATCGCATGGCTCCAAAGGAACTTAAGGAGTTGAAGGTCCAATTGCAAGAATTATTCGATCGAGGATTTATCCGACATAGTACTTCACCATGGGGAGCTCCAGTTCTATTCGTGAAAAAGAAGGATGGGTCGCTAAGATTATGTATTGACTATCGGAAATTGAACAAGATGACGGTCAAGAATAAATACCCATTACCCAGGATTGATGACTTATTTGATCAATTGCGAGGAGCTACTGTATTCTCTAAGATTGATCTTCGTTCGGGGTATTATCAATTGAAAGTTAAAGGATCTGATGTTGCAAAAACGGCCATTCGCACTAGATATGGTCATTATGAATTTTTAGTGATGCCTTTTGGTTTGACGAACGCTCCTGCAGCTTTTATGGATTTGATGAATCGGGTGTTCCGACCATATTTGGATCAATTTGTGGTGGTCTTCATTGACGATATTCTGATCTATTCTCGTACTGAGGCAGAGCATGACGAGCATTTGAAAATCGTTCTACGGACTTTGAGAGAGCATCGTCTATATGCCAAACTAAGCAAGTGTGAGTTTTGGCTTCAAGAAGTGTCATTTCTGGGGCATATTATTTCTGCGCGAGGTGTTCAGGTTGATCCCAGCAAGATAGAGGCTATTATGAATTGGAAACGACCTAAGAACGTATCTGAAATCCGCAGTTTCTTGGGCTTGGCTGGTTATTATCGACGTTTTGTTGAGGGCTTCTCGATCATTGCTTCTCCTTTGACAAAGTTGTTAAGGAAGAATGTGTTGTTTGACTGGGGCGAGGCACAACAGGAGAGCTTTGAGAAATTAAAGGCGGTTTTGACTCAAGCACCGGTGTTGATTCAACCGGAGTCCGGGAAGGATTTTACAGTGTATAGTGATGCTTCACATTCAGGACTTGGTTGTGTTTTAATGCAGGAAAGTAAGGTGGTGGCTTATGCATCCCGTCAGCTGCGGCCGCATGAGAGTAATTATCCTACTCACGATTTAGAGTTGGCAGCAGTAATTTTTGCCTTGAAGATTTGGAGACACTATCTTTATGGAGAGAAGTGTTACATCTTCACAGATCATAAGAGCTTAAAGTATCTTCTGACCCAGAAGGAACTTAATTTGAGACAGCGTCGCTGGTTAGAGCTTCTAAAGGATTATGATTGCGTGATTGATTACCACCCTGGTAAAGCTAACATTGTAGCAGATGCTTTGAGTCGAAAGACGGTATCGGAGTTGAGGTCTTTAATGGCCAAGATGAATTTATATGACGATGGCACTTTGTTAGCAGAATTGCAAGTTAAGCCGACCTTGGTTGATGAGATCAAAGCTAAGCAGCCCCTTGATAGCTCCTTGCTTTCCATCTTTGAGCAAGTAGAGCAGGGGACAAACACAGATTACACAATTGATCAGGATGAAGTTTTATGCTTTAAAGGTAGATATTGTGTGCCTAATGACGCTGAATTGAGGCAGACTATCCTTACTGAGGCTCATAGTAGTCCATATGCTATGCACCCCGGAGGAGATAAGATGTACCGGAATCTGAGAGAGAGGTATTATTGGACTGGTATGAAGAAAGACATATCTGACTTTGTGGCTAGGTGTTTGACTTGTCAGCAAGTTAAGGCAGAACATCAACATCCATCAGGTTTGTTACAGCCTATCAAGATTCCTGAATGGAAATGGGAGCGTATTACTATGGATTTTGTTACTGGCTTGCCTATGACTCCTTTGAAAAAAGATTCTGTTTGGGTGATTGTTGACAGACTTACAAAGTCAGCTCACTTCATTCCTGTGCGAGTAAATTATACTTTGGATAAGCTGGCAAGATTGTATATTTCAGAGATTGTCAGATTGCATGGTGTTCCATTGTTTATTATTTCTGATCGAGATCCGAGATTTACTTCGAGATTTTGGAAGGCGTTACATACGGCTTTGGGAACAAGATTGGATTATAGTACATCCTTTCATCCACAAACTGATGGTCAATCTGAGAGAGTAATTCAGATTCTGGAGGATATGTTGCGGGGTTGCGTAATCGATTTTCATGGTAGTTGGGAGAACTTTTTGCCGTTGGCTGAATTTGCTTACAATAACAGTTATCAGACCAGTATTCGTATGGCACCCTATGAAGCACTCTATGGGCGTAAATGTCGCACTCCGATCTGTTGGACTGAGTTGCGTGATAGGAAAACGTTGGGACCTGAGTTAGTGCGAGAGACGGAGGACACAGTCAGATTAATCCGTGACCGTCTGAAAGAGGCATTTGATAGGCAGAAATCTTATGCAGATCAAAGAAGGAAGGATATACAGTTTGAAGTGGGAGATCGGGTCTTTTTGAAAGTTTCACCCTGGAAGAAAGTATTAAGATTCGGGCGTAAGGGTAAATTGAGTCCAAGATTTATTGGACCATTTCGTATCTTGAAGAGGGTAGGACCTGTTGCATATCAGCTTGAGTTGCCTTCTGAGCTAAGTCGTATTCATGATGTCTTTCATGTATCAATGTTGAGGAGATACCGTCCAGATCCATGTCACATTATTCAGGTTGAAGAAGTAGAGCTGAGACCTGATTTGTCATATGAAGAGGAGCCCATTCAGATCTTGGAGAGAGATGAACGAGTTCTTCGGAATAGACGAATTCCAATGGTCAAAGTTCAGTGGAGGAATCGAGGCCCCTCAGAAGCTACTTGGGAGACATTGGAGTCAATGGAGGCTCAGTTTCCTCAACTATTCTCATAAGGTAAATTTCGAGGACGAAATTTCTTGTAGAGGGTGAGAATTGTAACAACCCGATTTTCAAAATAATATTTAATTAAAATTTGAGGGTTTAATTGTGAAAATTTGGGACTGAATTGAAAGATTTTAAAACTTGGAGCTTGTTTTAAAGTTAAAGAAAATTCAGGGACCAAGCCCTGAATTTAACCATGGAGTGTCGGCAGACAATTGATATATGCGTGATTTCTGTTTTGAAAAACAGAAATCAATTTCCCAAATCCTCTCCCGAACGCCCAACTTCAAACCTCGATCCAGACGCCGTCCGAATTCCGATCGTTGTTTTGAAACCACCGTTGTGTTCATCATCGAGCGAGGAACAAACCCTTCAAATTAATTGAAGCGAAACGCGGCCAAACGTCTGGAATTTCCAGTCAAAGTAGCGACGGTTTTGTTAGCTCTATCGCCGAGGAAATCTTAAATTCACCGCTGATCGTGGCTCCGTTTACGACACCTCCCGCACCATCGTGTTCCTTATGCCATTCCGAGTTCACCGGTGTCAACCTTGTCCGCCGTAGACGGCGGCGCGTGAGGAGGTGGTGCAGTCAAAGATTCGGCCGATTTGAAATCGAGCTCTCCGCCGTTCAAAAATTTGAACCGATCGTTGTAAGTATCTTGAAATCACTCAAAATAATTTTTAGAAAATTTTTCGGGATTTTTAGGGCCCCGGAGGACGCCTCACGCGCCACACGCGCCGCCGCAGGGCGAGTGGCTGCTGGAAACCGGTTTGACCGGTTTTCAACCGGTTCTGACCGGTTTGACCGGTTTCAACCGGTTCGAAACGGTTTGACCGGTCTGAATCGGTTTGATCGGTCTGAATCGGTTTGACCGGTCTGACCCGACCCGACCGTTGACCCGACCCGACCCGACCGTTGACCGTTGACCGTTGACCGTTGACTTTCTTTGACCAAAACTTAAAATGGCTTTGACCGAGCATTAAACGACCGTTAATCTTTTCCGAGTATACCTATCCTGATAGTTTTCGACGTGCCGAATCCGTTTCTGTGGTCTGTTTTGTCAAATTCGAATCCGAAGGTCTCCAAATCTACGGTCAAAGTGGTTGACTTTGACTTTGACCAAGATCTGAATTTTCAAAAAGTCATACTTTATGTTTTTCGACGTCCTGATTCCGATTCCGCAGTCGGTTTGGCCAAATTCAGACTCGAAATACCCCAAAATGATAGTCAAACCCGAAAAATGCTTATATACTTAAGAATTCTAGCTTTGAACAATTAAGTAAGATTTGGGGCTGATTAATTATTATTGTTTGAAGGTACAAGAGACTCTCCGGATCGTTCGATAGCTCGACCCAACTCTTCTAGATCAGTTAAACCACGTATACCAGTATTCACTCGTAAGACTCGTAAATTTTATGATTTTAGAGATTTATTTATGTTACCCATTAGTAATATAGTGATATTATAAATTAGGTTCGAAAACTGTAGCAGAGCGTGGTGAAACCAGCAATCAGTAGATCCACGATTTGAACTATTATCGAGGTGTGTTCCCTATTTATTACTGAACTGTTTTATTTGTTTTAATATGTGGTACACTAAATTCTTTGGTTTTCGTATTGTTGATGCACCGATTTAATGTGATGATTTATGGATTATGATTGTTATCTGATAATTGTTTTGAAATGGTATATGATTACCATGTTTATGGATTTATGGAATTTATAACACGGTGCAATTGAATTTTTGGAATACGAATTTATAAAGTACAGCTCTGATCAAGCTGGAAAATTTTACGGACCTAATGTGACTCTTAGGTAGGCTCTGCGGCCCTGAGATCATTCTCGGGTAGGCCCTGCGGCCCTAAGATGTGTTCTTAGGTAGGCCCCACGGCCCCGAAATCTATCTTGGGTAGGCTCTCAGGCCCTAAGATGTTCCCTTAGGGTAACGCTTTTTAAAGAGATTTACTGCAGTATAATTTTATGAGACTTATTGGACTATGATTTGTTTAGTGTACCTATAGTGATTTTATGGTAATATTGGGACACACTGAGCCTAGCTCACTTTTCGAAAATGTTTTCCCTCTTTCAGATACTGTTGGTTAGTTACCCTGGATTGAGCACTTGGAGGATCAACATATCTCTTGAAGTATATTTGATTGTAATGTTTTTACCTTGCAAGTTGTCTTTATTTTGTTAACATGGACCTTATTTTAAAGTATGGGATTTTAATATGATGACACTTTTGCTATTACTATTCGGTTTTATCGTGATTTGATTTTTAAGATATGTTTTAAATTAATTTATTACTTATTGGTATTATATTTACAAGTTAGGTTTTGATAGTATGATTTATTATAACTTCATGTCATTTATAATGTGATTTTACATTGATTGAATAACGGTTTCGGAAAAAAAAAATGTCTTAAAGAATCATAATGTGAGCCACTAGACTTAGTCGAAACGCATAGGCTGGGTCTAGGGGGTTACACAACAATTCATCTAAGTAGCCTTACATCAAGCATATCAAAACGTAAAAATAAAAAAAAAAATTATGAAGTCATCATTCTTGCATTGCATAACTTTAAAGTTCCAACACTAACACAGGTGAAGTTCAATGTTTAAAGATCAAAATAATTGCACAAACCTCAATAGAAAACTTAAAAAATACAAAGAAACTCAACAACATGTTGTGGCCTTATTGGAATCAAATTTCGACATTCGATTTCTATGTGCAATTTATTCATTTCACTTGTTCTTTTTAATAAAATAGTATCAAATTATATGCGAAATTAGTCACTGTGGGTGACAATTTTTTTTCATTTTAATATTTAAAATTATATTTTATTATGTAACCAAAATATTTTTTTGTTAAGATTTTGCTTTTGTTTATTTCTTTTTCCTTTTTAAAAATATTTAAATTGTTTTCTTCATTTTATTCTGTCAAAGTCATCAACAATTCCAATGTCGATTTCTTTTACCATCAAATGATGACTTTTACAATTTTTGTTGCTATTACTAGCTTTGAGGGTTAAACTTATTTTAATTTATTAAAATTATGACCAAATTGATAGAATATATAAGTAACAGTGATCAAATATGTAATTATATCAAATATTTTAACTGCCACTTCAGTTTATCAGTTAAATATTATCGACAAGTGGCTTAATTGAATGCATTTAAATAGTTGAGTGACCTGATTGACAAAATTTCAAAAATGGTGGTCAAAATGGAAAGGGACAATATTTAAGTGATCATTGTTATACTTTACCCTTTATCTTAAATAATTTATCTTTAATTTTTTAACTAATTTATAATTATACGTTGAACCCTTTAAAATTTTAAATTTCATAAATCAAATTAAAGGTGCTCATCGTCGCTCGTCGAGCGCAGAAGAATCATCCTTTAAAGTTATTACGAAAAATCAATAATATCTTAACGATTATCATCATTAATAATAATCATAACAAAGATGAATAACTTCATAACTAAAGTAGTTTATTTAAGAGAAAGCTACTACAACAAGGCAATGTGTTATGTGTTGCCCTATTAGACTATCAGTAATTTAGTATCTCATCAAATTCAATGAAAATAGATGTGGGCAAGAAATGAGCATCCGTAAACTAGAGGCATGACAACAAATACAACCCTAAAAATATATTTTTTTTACAAAAGAAGTACTAAAATTTGTACAATACAAGACAAAAAATAGGTACCAAACACTTATCTTATAGGTAGAGATAGAGATATCATACAAAATTATAAATCTAATATATATGAAAGTATTAATAATAAAATATATCAAAAACTTATCTTATAGATAGTAATAGAGATAGAGATAGACATCTACGTAAATAAATATTTATAATATAAATTAATTTTATATAAATTTAATTATAAATAAATTTATTTAATATTTCCAGTAATATATTTACAATTTCAAGAAAAAAAAAAAAAAAAAAGAAAAGCCAAAAAGGGCAGCTTCGTTGAAGGCAAAATACCTTTCCTAACCGTCGAAGGAAAACACAAATCTTAGCGTCTACTCCACGTTATCAAAAATTCTACTTAAAACGTGGCTTCATCCCCTTCATTAATTTCCCTACTTTTCTTCATTAAGTCGGCAATGTCCCCCTTATAAATTAATCATCTTTTTCCTCCAATTCTCACATCAAAAACAAAAACCCAAACATCGTCTCTCTTCTTCCAATAGTTTTTCGTCAAGGCTCTCGATTCCAATTCTCTTTAACTCAATCGAAAGGTATTTTTCTTCTCGTTTTCATTTGTTTCCCCCTCTTGGGTTGTTTATTTCTTATTGTTATCGAATTTTGCTAGAATTTTGTTTGTTTATTTTGGGTTTTGGTTTGATTATTTGATCAATTCGAGCTATTCCGGGATAAAATTTTAGCATCTGTTTGTATAAAAGTAGTACTTTTTTTCTTCGAGTTCAAGATCATTAATTCACTTTGTTTTGGCTGTTTCATTTACTGTATTAGGGTTTCATCGTTTATTTTTTATATTTCTTTAGGGTCTAGTTATGATTAAATTTGATATATTTCTTTAGATTGGAAGTTTTCTTATGTTATTGATTGGTTGATCTTAATATGATCGGTGGGATCTAGTTGGGGTGGTCGACTAATTTGATGGTTATTGTTCATGTTCTTTGATTTACATTGAATGAAACAATACTGTTGATTTTGATCTTCGATTGATTTGCCAATTATTCATTAATTTATGTCGTATATGCACCTGCCAAATTTAATCTTTGGAACTTCTGCTTATGCTTTTGGCTATCCGTTTTTTTTGGGTTGGGGGGTGGTAAAGGATATAATTTTGTTAACAAAGGATGTTGGAAAATATAAAGTAATTATGAGTCTCTTGTCTGCATAACAGATGCAGATCTTCGTGAAAACTCTTACCGGGAAGACCATCACCTTGGAGGTGGAAAGCTCAGACACAATTGATAATGTCAAGGCCAAGATCCAGGATAAAGAAGGGATCCCTCCCGACCAACAGAGGCTTATCTTTGCTGGAAAACAGCTTGAGGATGGCCGTACACTTGCTGATTACAACATCCAGAAAGAGTCTACCCTTCACCTTGTCCTTCGGCTGAGGGGTGGTATGCAGATCTTTGTAAAAACACTTACTGGAAAGACGATCACCCTTGAGGTGGAAAGCTCCGACACAATCGATAATGTCAAGGCCAAGATCCAAGACAAGGAAGGGATTCCTCCAGACCAACAGAGGCTTATTTTTGCTGGAAAACAGCTTGAGGATGGCCGCACCCTTGCTGACTACAACATCCAAAAGGAGTCTACCCTCCACCTTGTCCTTCGGCTCAGGGGTGGTATGCAGATCTTTGTGAAAACCCTTACGGGCAAGACAATCACCCTTGAGGTGGAGAGCTCCGACACTATCGATAATGTGAAGGCCAAGATCCAGGACAAGGAGGGCATACCACCAGACCAGCAGAGGCTTATCTTTGCTGGGAAACAACTTGAGGATGGTCGTACACTTGCTGATTACAACATTCAGAAAGAGTCTACGTTGCACCTTGTCCTTCGGCTCAGGGGTGGCATGCAGATCTTTGTGAAAACCCTTACAGGCAAGACAATCACCCTTGAGGTGGAGAGCTCCGACACTATTGATAATGTGAAAGCTAAGATTCAGGACAAGGAGGGCATACCACTGGACCAGCAGAGGTTAATTTTTGCTGGGAAACAGCTTGAAGATGGCAGGACCCTAGCAGATTACAATATTCAGAAGGAGTCTACTCTCCACTTGGTGTTGCGTCTCCGAGGTGGCATGCAAATTTTTGTGAAGACTCTTACAGGAAAGACTATTACTTTGGAAGTTGAGAGCTCTGATACAATTGACAATGTGAAAGCTAAGATCCAGGACAAGGAGGGGATTCCACCAGATCAACAGAGGCTGATCTTCGCTGGCAAGCAGTTGGAGGATGGGAGGACACTTGCTGATTATAATATTCAGAAAGAGTCGACCCTCCACTTGGTCCTTCGTCTGCGTGGTGGAATGCAGATTTTTGTGAAAACCTTGACTGGTAAGACCATTACATTGGAGGTGGAGAGTTCTGACACAATTGATAACGTTAAGGCTAAGATCCAGGATAAGGAGGGAATCGCACCTGATCAGCAGAGGTTGATCTTCGCCGGGAAGCAGCTCGAGGATGGGAGGACTCTCGCAGACTATAACATTCAGAAGGAGTCAACCCTGCATTTGGTCTTGCGCCTTAGAGGAGGAATGCAGATATTTGTCAAGACCCTGACTGGAAAAACTATCACCCTGGAGGTTGAGAGCTCGGACACCATTGACAATGTGAAAGCAAAGATCCAGGACAAGGAGGGGATTCCCCCAGATCAGCAGAGGTTGATCTTTGCAGGGAAGCAGCTGGAGGATGGTCGTACTCTTGCTGATTATAACATCCAGAAGGAGTCCACTCTGCACCTTGTCCTTCGCCTCCGTGGTGGTTACTGATTTGGGTTCTAGTACTAAATTGCCTTTGATGTCTAATATAATATAATGTATTATTTCTTTGAACTTTTATGTGTGCTGCCGTTAAAGCGGCAAACTAGGCTCTATGAGACGTCTCTTTTAAGACCTTTTCTTTTGTTGGTGTTCGTAGTGGTTATATATAAGTAACCACATTTCAGTTACTATATTAAATAAAGCTTTGATATTGCTCTAAAATTCCCCTTCATTCATTCATTCATTACATGTAATTTCATGTTCTTGCAATTTGTGTTTGTCATTCAATATATAATTATAGGCAAGTTATTGCTCTTTAACCAAAATTAAGACTGCAAAGAGAAATATTAAAGCAGAAGAGAAACTTTTTCATAAACAATTAACATAAGTGCCCCCGATGAGCTTTTATTATAAGAAAATCTAGTCACCCCATAGTGGGGGTTAATGATTTCGGTTCTAGTACTAAACTGCCTTTGATGTCTATGATATAACATGATATGCCTTTGAACTTTAATGTGTTCTGCAGTTAAAGTGGCAAAACCCTCTATGAGATGTCTCTTTTAAGACCTTATCTTTTGTTGGTTTGTGGTGTTCTAAGTGGTTAGATAACCACATCTCCGTTACTATATATATTAAATAAAGCTTGATATTGCTCTAAAATTCCCTTTCTGCAGTACATTTACTTCATGTTCTTGTAATTTGTGTTTCGAGTTCAATTTATAATCCGAGGCAAGTTACTGTTCTTGAAACAAAATTAAGATTGCAAAGAGAAATACTTAACCAGATAAGAAATTCTTTCATAAACACTTAACAAAGGTACAAACGATGATGTGCTTTTTTTATAGGAAAGCTAGTCACCCCATAGTTGGGAGACGCTTTACATTTATTCTTCAGCATTTTAGCAACGACTATGATCCTTTAGACTGTCTCGAGAAGGAAAAGCACCTCTCCTAGGCTGCATATCGTATTTAGACATAATTTTCTCAGCAGCCTCAATACAAGTCTTGCATATCTTCTCTTCCCATCTGTCCTTTCATCTGTTGCATCGCCGCATGTTTGAGACCAGGGCATCTGCATTGATTATCCAGCTTCTCTAGCTGCCAGCAACAGGAGTCAAGGTTCCTGCTGCATTGCCTATTGTACTTGCTGCTGCTACCACACTGTTCCTTTATGTATTTTTGGTAGTCCTAGATATGGTCTTGCTCCCTTACTGCTCTTGACAGCTGCTCTGTGATCGCCTAGACGGCCTCCATGTGTTCTCCTCGTCAAGCGTCACAGCTATGATGGAAGCATGGGCGACGTGCAAAATGAGGGTGAAGGACCGGCTAAGTAGACTGCGAGCTTTGCCATTGTTAATTTGCAGGTAAGTCATAAGTGGGATATATATGGTAATAGGTTTTGATGGTGAGAAATAGGGTGAGGAATGATGACAATTTATAGGAGAGTTTGAACCTTTGCATGGCGAATACGTGAAATGGTGGGAGTAACACGTGTTTAATTTTTGCATGCGGAAATGGACGGATTTTGGTCGTCTGGTTATGCACATGCCCTGCTGGGATATGTAGTTCTTGCTCTCTCCCTTCCTCGTGTATTTAAACTGCCTTGTTGATATCTGTAAGCATGTAAGGTTTTGAATTCATTTATATTTCCACTATACTGATTCCCCCCCCCCCCCCAAATGTCGTCACCTCGCTGCCAACTCTCCACGTCGGCCACTCGTTTAATGAAGATGTGATACTTGAAGTCTTACAGCCACCTTGTAACAGAGAAAGATTAGATATACAATACCTCAATGGACCCATCTCATTCACCAGATGGCTGAACTAATCGACATTGACCCATCTGAAGCAAGTCATACTAATTGCAGAAACTTCAAATGGGGTGGTGGTGGTGGGTAGTTTCTATCTATTGAAATTGTCTCTCTTTTTTCTACGAATCTTCGTTTTGAGATATCGATTTATCATATTCTGCTGGTTATTCAGACAGAATTTTAATCTAAGAAAAACAGTTGTTTAGACCAAAGTATTGACTTTAATGTTAGAACTATAGTTTAAATATCTTAGAAAGAAAGAGCTTCAAAAGTTTGAACTTTTCTAGCATCTATTCTTCACTAAATCAAGGAATGGTGACAAATTTGTTGCTTTGAGATAGTCTGCTAGGAAGATATCAATTAACAAAAGAAGATGCACATGTAAATGCAGTATTACCAAAAATGGTTACGTTTTCTACTTTTTTTAGGTTATCTCTGTTTCAGAATTGTCAATTATCAGTGACGTTTGGTTTCTCGTCCAGACTAGTTTAGAAGAAAATGAAGCTGCAACTAAGAAGCTTGAGCAGGCTGCATAAATGAAGTTATTCCAGCTACATGTCAAGCGTTTCGCCTAAACCAATGCCACTGATATCAGAAAAAAATTCAGCTAAATTCATTAAGGTAAAAGCTTTCAATTTATTCTGTTTGTCATGGTAAAAGATTTATCTTCAGCTCTAAATGATATGCGTTTGAACTTCTGTATTCTGCCGTTGAAGTAGCAAAATCCTCTATTAGATGTCTCTTTTAAGAACTTTTGTTCAGAGCCAGTGGTGGTTTGTGGTGTTCTAAGTGGTTGGATAATCACATCCCACTTACTATATTAAATAAAGCTTGATATTGCTCTAAAACTCGCCTTCTTGTTCTTGCAATTTGTGTTAGTAATTCAATATATAATCATAGGCAAGTTATAGTTCTTTAACCAAAATTAAGACTGCAAAGACAAATATTAAAGCAGATGAGAAACTTCTTCATAAACAATTAACAGAAGTGCCCACGATGATGAGCTTTTATTATAAGAAAAGCTAGTCACCCCATAGTGTGGGAGACATTCAGCATTTACTCTTTCAGCATTTTATCTGCGGCTATGGTCGTTTAGAGTTTAGACTCTGTCGCGAGATGGAAAATTGTCAACACACATTTTCGTCCTACTAAGATTCAAACTCCTAAAAATAGGATAGAGTTCTACTAAGATTTAAATTCCTAAAGATAGGATCCACAAGCACTATAAATAGCCATTGTAACTCACTATTGTAACACACGATTTACACACAAAACATAGAGGAAAGCACGAGAAGATACAAAGGCAAAACTATTGTAAAGGATTCGAAAAGGAAATAAAAGGTAGCATTTTCTTTTTTCTTTCTTTTGCATGTGCACGTTATTTTTCTTGAGATTTGGTTCGAATAACCCAAAACGTGGGTTGCGCCGATGACCAAAATGGGTGGGGTTTCGAAGTTTCGAACCTAAATCTACCCCGAGGCTTATTTTTAAAAACCGGTTTGATTTTCGGTTAAAGGAGGGGAAGAGCTTTTTAAAAATCTATATTAGTCCCATTATTTATTATATGTATATTTTATTTATTTATTTTTATTACTCATGTTATTATTATTATATGTATATATATGTATTAAATTATTTTCATTTATTTTTTACTATATTTTATTATTATTATATATATATATTTCTTTAATATTTTACTTATAAGTCTAATATTACTATATATATTGTAATTATCTTTATCTAGTCGTATATATTTTTATACTTTTAATAGTTTATTTATATACCTATTATTAAATATATATTCTTAATTATTTTATTTGATTATTTCTTTATTTATGTAATATATCTTATAACTTTATATATTTATATTATTTTTTATTATTTTCGTTTTTTTATTCATTATTATTATATTATTATTTTTTTTTAAAAAAAAAACCTTGTGTCTTTATCATCATTATTATTAAACATTATATTATATACTACTAACCTAGATGGCCCATTTTTTGTCTTATTTCTTACTAAAGCCCCCCACTTTCGGTGAATTGGGAGGGTAGCTTTTTTATTTTTAAGTATTTGGTGTATATATATAGCTTATTTATTTTATTAATACTTTGATATATATATATATATATATATTTATATTTTTTCCTTTTTTCAAATATTACTATATATAATTATTACTTTACTATTTTTTTCTTATCTTATTTATTTTATTTTTCCCTTGTATCTTATTTGTTTTCTTTACCTTATTTATCTAACACATCTCTCGATTTTTTTAAAGGATATTTTCAAATCAATCAAGGGTAAGTAATTAGGATCGAAACTTTACCTTTTAATTTAACTTGTTATTTTTCTTAATTAAGACAACTGGAAATTACGTAGTACCGAAAGGGCGGTTCAAGGGTGCTAATCCTTCTTTGACCGTAACCGACTCCCGAGCCCGACATATTTCTGGTAAGACGCAGATCATGTAAGAAATAGGGTATCCGATCAACCCATTTATTTTTAAATAAATGATCGATGGCGACTCCCAATCCACATTTTTCAAGTCGAAGCCCAATTCCGGGGCCCAACTGAAAGACGGTTGCGACAGCTTGGCGACTCCGCTGGGGACGGTAAGTGAGTCAGGCTAAGGTAATTTCCAATTATCTTTTTAACGAAAAGGATAAGTTTAAATTTTAAGGTAATATTTCGATCCTTTTTACTTACTTTTGATTATTTTCGAGTAAATAGTTGGACTAATCGTTTTTTCATGATTTCAGCCTTCAAAGTTTTCTTTTTTTCATCTAAAGGCTATATACCCAAGCTCCGAACCCGTTTTAAGTGGGGGTAAAAGCGACGCCTTCGTGTGAATTTATTCATCGTATGGGCCTAGCAAGTAACCTTCGAGATTCATATACCTTATGCCTTCGTGTGAATTTATTCTCCGTATGGGCATAAGGGAATGTGTCCTCTCGAGTTTAACTTAGTCCACACAAGCCTGTGATGGGTTTAGGACTAAGGGTCTGGTAAGCCCAAGGGGGCACCAGCAAGAAGAACTTGGGTACCTTTTTTTTAGAACCTAAACCAGGAGACTACAAGGAGTTAGGGCCCACCCCAAGACCTCATTTCAAACCCTAGGATGCCGGAATTATTTCCTGCTTTACTTTCTGTTCAAAGCATGTGAACTAGAAATTTATGCGGTTAGGACTTGTTCAAAACCAACTTACGGGATAGAGATCATGTCCGGGTAGGAATAATAAGCATGAGGGGCAGATATCATGTGGGGTATGATTTTTCATTTTTATTATTATTTTGATTTACCTCACTAACTCTTTTCGTTTTTGTTCTCTTTTATTTTGTTTTCATCACCTGCATTATTTAAAAGAGGTGTTGATACACCAAAAATGTGTTTGTTAAACATAAATAATCTGAATTAATGGATAAAGGGGTTGTAATACAAGAGATAAAAATGCAGAGGACAGTCTACAAGGCGACTATGTGTCATATTCAATCCTGAAGGTGTGGTGCCCACAATTGAGGAATATATCACTTTGCTGCGTTATAAAGGACTCAGAATGAATCGGGTCTGCATCAAGCACAATGAAAGACTATCTTGGAAAAACTGACTGTCAGAGGTTGCAGGGGCAAGATGAAGGTTACTAATCTTAGGAGTCCCTTCAGAGATAACAATTACAAAACGATAGCTGGAATTGGAGATCATTGCTGACGAATTCAAGGAATAAACTAATGACTTTACATATTTCCTATCAATCGAGGGCTCCAATGACGCATTCATTGGGGACAGGCTCAACAAAAGATAGATGCTAGAGATGCAGTCATTCAAGACTTCTTGGGCCAGTGCAAAAAGTAACTCAACATTGGCACGACCCATCTAGAGAAGCCGGAGTGGTTCGACATGTTATTCAACCAGTGACATACGAATACAGAAGACTAGTCAACATGTCAAAAGCTGTCAGAATATTTTTGTCTCTTAATAGATAAAACACTTTTGTCCTCAATGAGGATTATTCATAATAACAAGCACATTTTTTGGATCAATGCCTCGAATATTTCATGTATCATGCATTTAGACATATTCTGCATTTCGTTATTTTCTTTGCATTCACATCAACTAACGGAAGAATGTCTCAATGAAGGAATAAATACTGGATACACCGCCTCAAGCGTTGGACACACCTCATCCGCATAACACCCGCTTGAAATAGAAAAAAACAAATGGAGGCCAGAATGACTCAAATCGAGGAGAACATGGCAAAATTGCAGAAAAAACTTGAAGATAAGATAAACCAGATTAGTCTGAGTACTCTGAATACAATCATGAAGAACCAAGAATCTTTGGTTGATCAGATCGTTGCCAAGTTAGTTGGCCTACAACAGACCAGTGCGCTTAGGGCAGGTTCACTGGAAGGGGTAACTATACCACCTACCCCACAAGGGGTTGTCTCACCTGAAATCTTACCCGGATTACAAGAGGACTCATATGCTATCAAGGGGAAAGCTATATCTGGTGCAAATATACAAGCTTCCGCTACCAACACTCATCCGGAAGACTATCATGTCCCGGATTTTGACGAGGAGGATAAGGAAAAGAAGATCAAGATGTTAGAAGATCAAATGAAGATAGTCCAAGGGAACCATGATTATTATGGAGTGGATGCAATGGAGCTAAGCCTGGTTCCAGATTTGGTGCTTCCACCAAAGTTTAAAGTTCCTGAGTTTGAGAAGTTCGACGGGAACAGCTGGCCTTCAGCCCATATCACTATGTTCTGTCAGAAGATGACAGGATATGTAGGGAATGACCAACTCCTGATCCACTGCTTCCAGGAGAACATGTCCGGTTCAGCTATCCGGTGGTACAACCAGCTCAGCCGAACTCATATCAAGACATGGAAAGACTTAGCCAAGTCTTTCTTGGAACAATACAAGTATATCAACGATATGAGACCAGACCGAGTTATGCTACAAAGCCTGGAGAAAAAGCACAATGAAAGTTTCCGACAATACGCACAGCGTTGGAGGGATTTGTCTGTCCAAGTTCATCCACCCTTGGATGAAAATGAAACTAAAAAGCTGTTTTTACAGACCCTGAAGGCACCTTACTTCGGGCACCTGGTGGCAATTACATCGGGAATTTTCTTAGATCTAGTTATGGCTGGTGAGATGATCGAGCTAGCTATAAAAAAGGAAAAATTGAGGGAGATATCAACAATGTCAGTACCTACAACGCCAACAAAGGTGTTACGGTCTCAAGTCCAAAAACTGTTGCAGTTGTACCGTCTAGTACTTCTAAACAAATTCAGAGAGGACTAACGCCGTATGCAGCTATCATATTGGGAGCTCAGGGCACACCATTGAGAATTGTGGGGCATTGAAACGTAAGGTCCAAGATCTGATCGATTCAGGGGCATTCACTTTCAATATGTAATGGGGCATTCTGATCGAGAGTCATATGGGGCATCCATTAGGAATTTTGTTGCATTATCAAGTATAGCATCTTGTTTGAACTTGTTTTTCTTTCGTACTTCTTATGCGTGAACATTTTTAAGTCACTTGACGTTTAAACATTTTAATAGGAAATGAGCAAATTTTAATCTTGAATTCCTTGAATATCACCTTAATTAAAAATTGTTTAATAATTGAGGTTGTAAATCTTTGACAAATGACAAGATTGAACCCTGCAAAACATAGACCTCTTGGTCCTAATTTAAAAGATACGTCAGACTGCATATTTTTCTCTTACCGAGCCAAGTTTTCTCTTCTCATAAAGAGTCCATCCAAGGTTTGGCATTCATACATGTATTAAGAGCGAATAGAATGGGGCAACTAGCACATGAGATTGCAAAACTAATCGGTTTATACCTTTGTTTATGACGTTCAGTGATGATAATGATCTTCACAGATGGAATAGCCGAGTAAGCAAATCTAGTTTAAGTTAGTTGCTTGGAAATTGAGCTCTAAAGATGAAATTTTTGACCTTCAACAAACACCTAGACTATAACAGGTTCTTCTTGACAATCTTAAGAAATTAAATCTGTAAAGATGAGCTATTCCACTAAGGCAATTGGTTATAGAGGAAACTCAAAAGCCCTGGCTTTATGAATAGATCGTATTCAAACCATGACATTGCTCGAACACTTGGCGATTCAATGTTTGCTCCACTACTTTTGTCAGGTTGAAGACTTTGTGATGAGATGAACCCTTCAGTTAAGCCTATTAAAGGTGATTATAATATTAAGCTATTCCACTAAGGCAATTGGTTATAGAGGAAACTCAAAAGCCCTGGCTTTATGAATAGATTGCATTCAAACCATTACATTGCTAGGACACTTGGCAATTCGGTGTTTGCTCCACTACTTTTGTCAGGCTGAAGACTTTGTGATGAGATGAACCCTTCAGTTAAACCTGATAAAAATATTATAATATTAAGCTGTCCCTCTAAAGCAATTGGTTGAACGCTCCGGCTTTATGGATTCGGCTAGCCAGATAACGACAAATTAAATGATGGACTAAGGGAGTTAAGAAACACCTGTTATAGTCAATTTCACACGAGCACTCAAGGATTTCATTTTTAAACCGATATTTCTGCACTACTTTGTTAGAAGAGCTTACAAAACTTGAACAAATGGAAGATTTCAGAGAACTGAAATAAAAGTGTTCTGAAAGGTCTAGCCATTGATTATGCTAGTTGTGTCATTTTGTTCGCCTCCGATCAAAATACCAAATCAAGAAAGAGGGGCATGCCATGATCTTCACGATAACCAAATCGATGAAACCAACCCACCTCTAAACCAATTTTTCGATCTTGATATTTGTCAAAGATTTGCAGCTACCAAAGATTAAAAGAGCATTTGATTATTTTGATATTCAATGAACTCATGTTTTATGATTTGCTTCAATTGTGAAACCTAGAAAGAAGTAACATTTTCAAAAATTCCTTTCGATAATTTTCAAAATTTTGAAAATAAGAAGAAGAAAAACATTTTCAAACAAGATAAGTTCTCTGGAAGAATATCTTGGAATTCAACAAATATCGCTCCGAAGCTCAAGGTCGAAGCTGAAGCAAAGGAAGCCATTTTTTGGGCAAAATTTGATAGGGGAAGGAAAAATTCTCTTGAGGACTGCAAGAGTACACCCTGGTGGAAATGAAGACAAACTGAGTCAGAGATAGAATGAAGACTGCACACGCAACCATTCCCCTCACATCTCGACATATACATCAACACATACATACATGACGCATGAAATTTGCATATTTGAATTCATCATCATGAGCAATAAAAACCTTGATTTTTCCTCCATTGAGGGCAAATTCAACAGCAAATAAATTTCATTTGGGCATACATCAAGCATACATCATCAGGATAATTACATCCATATACATTTTACAGATCTTTCAGGAGAAGATGAGATTAAAAGCCAACTCGACAAATTAAAAGATCGACATTCATCTCCAGATTCAACATTTCCAATATAAACTTTGTCTCACTTAAGACATTCTCATTTAATGCAGATGATTATCTCACTCAAATTTGTTTTTCTTAAAACATACTTTGTCTCACTTGAGACTGTTTTTCTCGAAAGAAGATTTATTTCACTCAAGACTGTTTTTCTTAAAGCAAGATTTGTCTCGCTTGAGACCATTTTCACTCGAAAGAAGGCATTTCATTTCACTCAAGGCTGTTTTTTTAAGAAGATTTTATCTTGCTTAAGATAGTTTCCCTCGAAACAGAAAATTTTGTCTCCCTTGAGACAGTTTCTCTTGAAAACATTTCCCTTGAAATTAATTTTTTCTCTCCTGAGATAGTTTCCCTCGAAACAGAAAATTTTGTCTCCCTTGAGACAGTTTCTCTTGAAACATAAACATTGAAAACATTTCCCTCGAAATAATTTTTTCTCTCTCTTGAGATAGTTTCCCTCGAAACAGAAAATTTTGTCTCCCTTGAGACAGTTTCTCTTGAAACATAAACATTGAAAACATTTCCCTTGAAATGAATTTTATCTCGCTTGAGATAGTTTCCCTTGAAACGAATTTTGTCTCCCTTGAGACAGTTTCTCTCCAAACATAAACTTTGAAAACAATATAACGAAATCTTTGAATATGTTTTCCTTCAAACAAATTTTGTCTCCCTTGAGACAGTTTCTCTTGAAACGACACAATTTGCTTGAGAATAGATTTCAACTTCACGACGAAGGATGTCTAGCTCGAAGCCAAACATCCGCGATTTCAACTCCACGACGGAGGATATCGTGACACTCGAGACAACACAAGCTCAACTTCACAGCGAAGGGGCAGCTGACTGTCAAAAAACAATTTCGGAGCCAATCTCAACTCCACGGCGAAGGATATTGGACCCAAGACAGCACAAGCTCAACTTCACAGCGAAGGGGTGGCTGACTGTCGACAAACAATTTCCCAGTTCCAGAGTCAATTTCAACTTCACGGCGAAGGATATTGGCCTCGGAACAACGCCTCACATTGGAGTTCAACTTCACGACGAAGGGACCGCTGCTTGTCAACAAAATTTCATTCAGAGTCAATTTTAACTTCACAGCGAAGGATATTGGACTCGAGACAACACAAGTTCAAATTCACAACGAAGGGACGACTGGTTGTCAACAAACAATTTCCCGATTCCAGAGCCAATTTCAACTTCACGACGGAGGATATTGGACTCGGAACAATGCTACTTACTTGGATTTCAACTTCACGACGAAGGATATCCAACTCAAAGAAGGATTATCTGCCATCAAAATTGTCGAGATCGACTCCATTCAGCTCGATGACACATCAATCGCACTACTTTCCAGTTGCAGTCGAGGTTTTCAAGTCGAGAAGATGACCTGGGTTAGCCGTGCCTTAGTGACAAGCAACCATTTTCAAACAACATAGCTTAAGTCAAGAAAAAGCTATCTGTCAATGAAGATTTCTGAGTTCGATTCCGATCCAAGGTCTTTAAACCGAGAAGAAGACCGAAGGGTAACGGGAAGCCACGTGCTGATTCAAATTCCGAACTACGGCTTCAATTTCATATCATTTCAAGATGAACTCGACTTCACGATGGAGGAGTCATCCGTAACTCAATTCGACAGGGAGTTATTGAAACATCAGAGTTAATTTTCAACTCCACTGAACGAAAAGTGTGTCTTTTAATCTTTGCCCTATCCCGGTTACACGACTATGGGCAAAGAGGGGCAGCTGTCAACACACATTTTCGTCCTACTAGGATTTAAACTCCTAAAAATAGGATAAAATTTTGCTAGGATTCAAACTCCTAAAAATAGGATAGAGTTCTAGTAAGATTTAAATTCCTAAAGATAGGATCCACAAGCACTATAAATAGCCATTGTAACTCACCATTGTAACACACGATTTACACACAAAACATAGAGGAAAGCACGGGAAGATACAAAGGCAAAACTATTGTAAAGGATTTGAAAAGGAAATAAAAGGTAGCATTTTCTTTTTTCTTTCTTTTGCATGTGCACGTTATTTTTCTTGAGATTTGGTTCGAATAACCCAAAACGTGGGTTGCGCCGATGACCAAAATAGGTGGGGTTTCGAAGTTTCGAACCTAGATCTACCCCGAGGCTTATTTTTAAAAACCGGTTTGATTTTCGGTTAAAGGAGGGGAAGAGCTTTTTAAAAATCTATATTAATCTCTTTATATATTATATGGATATTTTATTCATTTATTTTTATTATTCATGTTATTATTATTATATGTATATATATATATATATTAAATTATTTTCATTTATTTTTTTACTATATTTTATTATTATATATATATTTCTTTAATATTTTACTTATAAGTCTAATATTACTATATATATATTGTAATTATCTTTATCTAGTCGTATATATTTTTTATACTTTTAATAGTTTATTTATATACCTATTATTAAATATATATATTCTTAATTATTTTATTTGATTATTTCTTTATTTATGTAATATATCTTATAACTTTATATATTTATATTATTTTTTATTATTTTCGTTTTTTTATTCATTATTATTATATTATTTTTTTTTTAAAAAAAACCTTGCGTCTTTATCATTATTATTATTAAACATTATATTATATACTACTAACCTAGAGGGCCTATTTTTTGTCTTATTTCTTACTAAAGCCCCCACTTTCGGTGAATTGGGAGGGTAGCTTTTTTATTTTTAAGTATTTGGTGTATATATATAGCTTATTTATTTTATTAATACTTTGATATATATATATATATATATATATTTATATTTTTTCCTTTTTTTCAAATATTACTATATATAATTATTATTTACTATTTTTTTTCTTATCTTACTTATTTATTTTATTTTTCCCTTGTATCTTATTTGTTTTCTTTACATTGTTTATCTAACATATTTCTCGATTTTTTTAAAGGATATTTTCAAATCAATCAAGGGTAAGTAATTAGGATCGAAACTTTACCTTTTAATTTAACTTATTATTTTTCTTAATTAAGACAACTGGAAATTACGTAGTACCGAAAGGGCGGTTCAAGGGTGCTAATCCTTCCTTGACCGTAACCGACTCCCGAGCCCGATATATTTCTGGTAAGACGGAGATCATGTAAGAAATAGGGTATCTGATCAACCCATTTATTTTTAAATAAATGATCGGTGGTGACTCCCAATCCACATTTTTCAAGTCGAAACCCAATTTCGGGGCCCAACTGAAAGACGGTTGCGACAAAAATCACACCTCCTAGGCTGCATATCACATTTAGACATGATTTTCTCAGCAGCCTCATACAGCTCTTGCATCTCTTCTCTTCCCATCTGTCCTTTCATCTGTTGCATGGCCGCATGTTTTAGGCCGGGGTATCGGCATTGGTTATCCAGCTTCCCTAGCTGCCAGCAACAGGAGTCGAGGTGCCTGCTGCATTGTCTATTGCCCCTGCTGCTGCTGCTACAACCGCACTCTTCCTCCATGTATTTCTGGGTGTCCTTGAGATGGTCTTGCTCCCTTATCTGCTCTTGGCAGCTGCTCTGTGATCGCCTAGACGGCCTCCATGTGTCCTCCTCGTCGACCGTCACGGTTGTGATCGAAGCATGAGCCACGAACAAAACGAGGGCGAAGGGGACAAGTAGACTGCTGGCTTTGCCTTTGTTGAATTACTGGTGTAAGTGGGATATATATTTGGTTATAGGGTTTTGATGGTGAGAAGCAGGGTGGGGAGTGAAGGCTATTTATTGGGGAGCTTGAACCTTTGCATGGAAAATACGTGGAATGGGGAAGTAACACGTTGTTTAATCTTTGCATGCAAAAATGGACATATTTTGTTCTTGTTATGCAAAATGCCTTACTGTGATCTGCAGTTCTGGCTCTATTCCTTCCTCTCTCGTGTATGTAAACTGCCTTGTTGGGATCTGTAAGCATGTAAGGTTTTAATTTATATTTTCTCCTAAAGTGATTTTGTGGTCATACGTTCGACCCCTCAGCAAATGTCTCGAGTTTAATTTTTCTCTTCAACAAAAACCATTTATCTCATTTTTATAGTAAGACGGTGATCACACGTGCCATATCTAATAACACTTTCCTGGCAAACTTATGTGACGCTCTAGAATAAAATCCAAACAGAAATCCAAGTATTAGATTTACCTAGTCTGTCGATCTATAAATAGTTATGATGACCCTATAACCGACACACACTAAAAACCACTATAAATACCCCTTAAGATGATTGAGTGGGCTAGAAGTCTCGAACCCTTTCTACCCATGTTAGCTCTGTATCTTTCTCGTTCCATCGTCTTCTTCCTCGTGAACGCTTCCGTTTTATACAAGATCACAAAAGTGACATAACTGAGCTGACTCAGATGCAATTAGTGATTTAATGAATAACGGCATAGTGGCCTAAATGAAAGTATTCTTTAATAGTGGTGACTAAAATGGAAGTCTTTCAATTTTACTAGTGCAAACTGTCTACAAATTTAATGACCTTAATCATTTGTTTTTTGTTGGGTTCTAACAAAAATAAATAAATACAAGTAGCATATGGCTATCATGTACACATTGATGTCATGTGAGCCACTCACCTTTTTTTCTGAACCCAAAAAAGAAAAACAACTCTTTTTTTCCTGCAATGCAAGCATGTTTATTATGGTGGGTCCTCGGCCCCGACTCCTGATGCATAGTTTTATTAGTACAACACTGCATTTCTGGTACCCCCAACAATCATTGTTTATCTTTAGAATTTCATGCGTTGGGTGTTGATTTCAGGTACTTTCAAGCTTAATGGGTGCTAATGGAATGTGAATTCAAATAAGACACAAATCAAAAGTTTAATCAACTGGATCTTCTCTGAAAATAAAGTACAAGATTGATTCATTTGATTGAATATTCGATGACTAATAAAATTCAAGTCCGAGCAGTAATATCAGTTGAACCAAGAGCATCATCTGCAGAAGATTGCAGATGAAAATTTTTATATATCTTTCCAACTGGAGATGGACAACCTTTTCGCTTAAAGTTCATGTGTTGGTCCAAAAAATCTTTATCAGTAATTTAACTCTTCATTTCCACCTAACATATACCATCACCAAACTCCATATATACTCTATTTGCCCAACTAACATTCTTTTTCCCCAACTAACATGCAGGAGAATGTTTTTCTCTCTCTTTAGTCACTGTAAACAGTATTTAAATGCCTGCCTCAACATGCCCAAACTCATAGTTTCTCTTCTGCTACAACTTCTTCGACTGGAATTATTAATGGCTGAATCAGAACATTCTTCTAGTGAAAATGCATCCATGGACACCATAGGTAAGAACCCTAAGCCGTGTTTTTATATTTCATTACTGTTGGGATTTTCTTCTTCTTCTTCGTTACTTTTTTCCCCACCAGAAGAGCACAGTAAACAAGATTCTGAACTGGAGTTCTCAGATGATGAGGAAACGCTGATAATCAGGATGTTCACTTTGGTTGGAGAAAGGTAAATTAATCTTGTAAATATTTTCATAACGCATGAGAGTTTATCTTTAACATTTGTATGTATCAGGTGGAGTTTGATTGCTGGGAGAATTCCAGGAAGAAGAGCTGAGGAAATTGAGAAGTATTGGAACACAAGATACTCGACGAGCCAGTGAAGAACATTCTGGGATTTTGCTCAAATTTGTTTTCTTTAGTCTGTGGAGTTTGATTACTGAATTAATTAGTGTGTTTGTTGTAATTTAGGAGTATTGTTTTGTATTCTTAATCATGCTTAAAACTTAATCCTTTTCACTGCGTTTCGTGCATGGATCCCATGCATTCAACATTCTAATGTGATTGAAGGAAATGATATCTTCAATCTTTCATTTCGGTTACAGCTAGTTTATGGGATTAGCATCAATGAATGAATAGCAAAATACTAATATTTTGGACTTTCTTTATATGATTATTAGAAATAAATTGTGATTCAAATATGCAACATATTATAATCTTATAATCTGTGGTCTGTGTGGAGTTGAGTTGGAATCTCGGAATCACTTGTTTTTGGAATGTTCTTTCGCCCGAGAGGTTTGGGATGTAGTCTTGCAGACTTGTGGTCTTCATGACCTGTCGATTATCTGTTGGGATGATACTTTGCACTGGCTGGCCTTGAATTTGAGGGGGAAATCCCTTCTTGTTCGTATCCTAAAGCTTGCTTGGATTGGTTTTGTCTATTTTCTTTGGGAGGAACGTAATCATAGGCTATTCAGAGGTGTGAATCGTTCGGTTGATGCAATTGTACATAAAATTAGATAATCTATAAGAATTAAATTGTATAGATACAGTATGAACTTGATTGATGATGTAAATAGGAGGCTATTTCTAGATTCGGATTTGTCTTAGTGTTATATTGTTCTTTGTAGCAGCTTACTGCTCCTTTTTGAATGAATAAATATTTACTTATCCAAAAAAAAAACAAGATAATATATAATCAAAGATAATTCTAAATTATTTGACATTGAATACTCACATCTGATATTCAATGTCAAATCGTAAATTACAGCTCTAGGAAATGCTCATACCCTGACATTCAATGTCAAATCATAAAACAAAACTTTAGGATCGATGATCGTCATGCCCAAAAGCGTCGCTATAAACTTTAGGGTAAATTACACCTTATGATCTTTGCACTTTTAGGAGATTTTCTTTAGTCACTAATTTTTTTAAAATTGCATTACAATCATTAAACTTTTAATTTGCTTTTATTATGGTCATTGTTGTTAGTCATCGTTAATAAAGAATGACGTGGCATGATAAGTCATCTTCCCAAAAAAATTCTAAGGTTCCAAATTGACAATCATCACACGTATAAATTTTTTGATGAACATAGTGATCATTAGCCAATCTCAATCGTAAAGAGATTTCATTTGACCAGAACATTAACATAGTTTGATTTCAAATTGATATGAGGTTGAAAATGATGTATTAAAAAGTTTTAGTATTTAGTTTTTGTTGAGATCATTTTTAGGTTTGCTCATCAAAAGATGAAATCACCATAAGTCATTTTAAGTTAGATATGATCGGATATCAATAAATCATGTTTACATTTTATACCTGAATCAAAGTCGAATTCGAGAGTCGCTTATATGTCAAGGAAATTTATACCTCCACAGCCCAAAAACTAATATCTTAACAAATTCATTTTGTCTCAAAAAGATGATTGCAAAGGGAGGGTTAGCTATAATCCTAAAGTATATTATCATATAAAAAAGATAGAATACTAAGAAGGTTAACGTAAAATCACAATGAACATGGTTGAGAAACGCATTAAAATCAACTTAAAATTTGTGATTACAAATTTCTGCAGATTCCAGAAAGGCATTCGCATAACAAGACGAACAAAATATGTCCATTTTTGCGTGCAAAGATTAAACAACGTGTTACTTCCACCGTTCTAAGCAAAGGTTCAAGCTCCCGCGTAAATAGCCATCACTCCGCACCCTGTTTCTCACCATCAAAACCTATAACCAAATATATATCCCACTTACCTGTAATTCAACAAACAACAATGGCAAAGCTCGCAGTCTACTTAGCCACCTTCGCCCTCGGTTTTTTCGTGGCCCATGTTTCGATCACAACCGTGGCGGTTGACGAGGAGGACACATGGAGGCCGTCAAGGCGATCACAGAGCAGCTGCCAAGAGCAGATAAGGGAGCAAGACCATCTCAAGTGCAGTTGTAGCAGCAGCAGCAGCAGGTGCAATAGACAATGCAGCAGGCACCTCGACTCGTGGTGCTGGCAGCTAGAGAAGCTGGATAACCAATGCCGATGCCCCGGCCTAAAACATGCGGCCATGCAACAGATGAAAGGACAGATGGGAAGAGAAGAGATGCAAGAGCTGTTTGAGGCTGCTGAGAAAATCATGTCTAAATGTGATATGCAGCCTAGGAGGTGTGATTTTCCATCTCGCGACAGGGTCTAATCGACCATCGCCGTAGCTGAAATGCTGAAGAATAAATGTCAATTTGTCTCCCACACTATGGGGTGACTAGCTTTTCTTATAATAAAAGCTCATGATCGTGGGCACTTCAGTTAAATGTTTATGAAAAAGTTTCTCATCTGCTTTAATATTTCTCATCTTCTTTATAATCATTGAGTTTTTAGATTGTTTCAATTTGGTAACTGAAATTTTATAAATTGCATTAAAATCATTAAACTTTTATTTTCTTCCGTTGTGGTCATTGTCGTTAGAAAAACTGACGTGGCACGTTGAAGTTTTCTTCCCGAAAAGTCTTAAGATTTCAAGACAAGGTGTTGAGCACAATCGAGAAGAAGTGAGATCATGCTACAAAAAGGGAAAGGAAGTCCTAAGAAGAAGTGCATCTCCAGGTCTATCAGGACGATCATTATCCGATTCGGATATGATGAATCGATGGAAGTTGCTAACGAGAGAGGCGAGGAAAGCTTTGAATTTAGGGATGAGTTTGGGTATAGAAATAGTAGGGGAAGAAAGTGAGGCGGTGAGGGATCTGGCTTTATTGAAAGCAGTTTAAAGAGTGCAGGGGAGGGGGATTTTCGGGTGAGTGTAGAGAGCTTGGGATTCCTTACCTGGATCGCGAGGAGGTTGGGGTGGGTGTGAAGATTAACGCGTTTAGGAGTTTATTGTTAGTGCAGAAAGTTGAGATGGTTCTATAAAACCAAAAGAATCGTCTTGGTCGAGAGAAGATATTGGCAGAATATGGAAGATCGATGTTTTTGTTAAGAAAGCAGAGGCTCACGGAAGTTTAGGGGGACTGTTTTCATTATGGGACAAAAACATATTTATGGTGTCAAGCTCGATTATGTTGCAAATTTCTTTGCTTTATCAAAGAGATGGAGCAAGAAGATGTAGAAGTTGCAATCGTGAGTGTGTAGGCTCCATGTAATGTTGGGGATCAATTAGGATTATGGTATGCATCAGAGTCAAGTAAAGGAGACGGGTGGATTATATGGTTTGCTGGGGGTGATTTCAATGCAGACAGAAATAGGGAGGATCGCAGCGGGTGCTCGAGTAATCATTAAGGTTTTGGGGTTGCACAATGTCTACTAGTGTAAGATATGGCCCGTTGATAGCCATGATGAAATTCGTTGTCGCTGGCAAAGCAAGAGCAGAGAAGGAAGGGTACGGGGAAGCTCTTTTCGTTAGAAAATGGAGTTTTGTGTGGTTTTTTTTAGGGGCAGAGAAGGTTTACAGTGTCGATTTTGCTTTGCTAACAGCCGTGAAATTAGCTTCGGAGGTGCTTTTTGGAGGTGTTTTTTGCTACTCTGTTCATTACATGTTCCTGGACTGTTGTGTTGTTCGAAAGGGTGTTGTTTCTGAGTAATTTGTTTGTGATGCTCGGATATGGCTTGGAGTTGTTTTGTATTAGAATGTTTTTGCTATGTTTGTTTGTATTGAGACGTGGGGTTTAGGGCCTTCATCGGTACCGTTTCTTGGTTTATTTAGTGCCTCGAGGCAGCTGGTTCCCTTGTTTGATAGCATTTAGGGTGATATTGCGATGGTGTATTGGGAACGCAGGGTTTTGAAGTTTTCGTTTTGGTGTGTTCCGCCTTATCGCTGTTGGTGATAATCTGGGTTTAACTCTTCTTTTATGTTTGTTGTGGTAGATCCCTTTGCTGATGCAAATGCTGAGGACTCGGGTGCTGTTGCAAAGGATTACGTGTACATTCGTATTCAAAAGCGGAATGGTCGGAAAAGCCTGACAACTGTCCAGGGGTTGAAGAAAGAGTTCAACTACAACAAGATACTCAAAAGACCTCAAGGAGTTGCAACGGTACTGTTGCCCAGGACCCTGAATTAGGCCAGGTGTGTGTAACTATCACCCCTTTTAAGCAATTATAAACGACGATATCCATTGTTGGTGCCCGATGATCGATTTTGTTACGTTTTCCATTTATGGTCAGGTTATTCAACTTCAAGGTGACCAGCGTAAGAACGTATCAACGCAAGATCCTCTTTACTGCTTGAAAATGAACATCACTGGGATCTTGCGTGAATTGGCAAACTCGATTAACGGCGAAAGCTACATCCGGCCGAGTAACGACAATATACTGCAAGGCCCCTACTATACCTTTGTACTGTGCAACATCTTCGAAAAGAGTCCCTTCCTTCAGTGACAACCTATGATTTGACACCATGGGCGTTGAAAGACCTTTTGCATTATCAAAACCACTTCGCTGCAGTAGTTCACCAATGTATTTCCATCGACTTAAAACAACACTCTCCCTCATAACATACCTCAATCCCTAAAAACTAGCTCAAGGAACCAAGATCCTTTAAAGAGAACTGCTTGTTCAACTTGTCAATAACTAGCTAAACTTCATGACCACTATCCCCAGTAATTATAATATCATCAACGTATACCAGGAAATACACTATACCATTTGTCATTTTTTGCACATAGAGAGAAGTATTAGACTTTGCTAAAACAAGCCGAGCTTTGTACCTAGAGATGGAACCATCTGCATTCCTTTTTATTTTGAAAAGTCACTTGCAATAACAGCCTGTCTATTTGTTGGAAGAGGAACAAGAGTCCAGGTCTTATTACGCACCAAAGCTTCATACTCAGCAAGTGCTGCAACCTTCTAGCGAGAATCCATCAAAGCTTCTTTTATATTTCGTGGCTCTTGATCTAAACTTGCAAAGTGAAAAATTTGGGTTTCCGAATCCCATTTTTGCTTCTAGTTACCATGGGATGGGCATTGGTACCAGGAACCACTGCATCACAATTATTATTATGGGTTTCAACACGACTGAAATTAGGCGGTTGACTTGTATCACGCATTACAGATTTAACCCGTACAATTATATCAGTCACATCATACATACTGTACGAGGCAGCCAATCCTTTCTCGGTTTCATTTAAACCACAATCTACACAATCAATTTGTACAATGTCCATTTCTTGACCAACGTGTAACGCATTACCACAATTCTCTTGCATAAAAAATCATTCCTATCACAATCAGGCTCAGTCTGTAAATCAGAAATCGGTACTGCATTCGAACCAACCACAACATTCTCTTGATTAACGTCTAAAACACTATCACTTTCTAGAATATTATTTCCATCACACGACAAAACATGCACACTATCCGAGATGGACACATGCTCCCTTTCTTAAGCTAAATCCTATCATCACTCACACCTTTCGTTCTCAATATCTCAGTAGTATGATCCGCACCAAGGCTCTTGTCACCCCGAGAGCTACCACTAGATGTTATAACAATCGGAACACACCATTGGACCTCCCATTACAGCGTTTACATACATCATTGCATACACTATATGAAAGCATTGTCTCATAAAAATACATGACGTGAGACAAAAATCATTCCATCCTCGTCCAAACACTTATAACATTTGTGAGAAGAACTGAACCCAAGAAATACACACTGACAGGATCAAAATTCTAACTTATTACGATTGAACGGTCGTAGCAAGGAAAAGAACACATAACTGAACAACTTCAACTCAAAATAATCAGATGCTCTTTGATAAAAAACCTCAAAAAGAGACTTTCCAGATAATACCTTTGTTGGCAATCGATTTATCAGAAAAACAACTGTTGTAAAGTCATGGCTCTAAAATTTCAGAGGCAAATAAGCTTGTGCCAGCAAGGTTAAACCCATTTCGACCTCATGTCGATGTTTGTGCTTAACCTTTTTGTAATGTTAAAGGTTTTGTGGAGGAATCATGGGGTCGAAGAAGCAACGTGGGAGACCGAAGAGGATATGCAACTCTAGTTTCCACATCTATTACACAAAGGTAAATTTCGAAGACGAAATTTCTTTTAAGGAGGAGAGAGTTGTAACGCCTCAATTCTCGAGTTAGTAATTTCGAGTGAAACCCGAATGGATTTAAATGGGTTAAGAAAATTATTTGAAAGTTTTGGGTCAATGCCTAGTTATTTTATCGATGACAAAACTACTGCAAAAAGGAGTGCAATTTGTTTGGGACAACAACCATCAACAAAGTTTCGAAAGACTAAAAGAGATTTTGAACCAAGCACCAATATTGATGCAACCAGAATCGGGCAAGGATTATATAGTGTTTAGCGATGCCTCATTAAACGATTTAGGTTGTGTATTAATGCAAGAGGGCAATGTGGTTGCGTATGCTTCCCGACAACTCAAACCGCATGAGCGCAACTAGAGGTGTTCGCAATCGGTTTGGATCGGTTTTTGGCTAAAAATTCATCCGATCCGAAAGTATAAATGTTTGCGGTTTGGATTAGTTTGGATGTTTCTAAAAAAATCCGATCCGATCCAATTAAGTGCGGCTTGATTCAAAGCAACAACACTGCCAGCACATTGTTCAAATTCTAAACCCCAAATACACCACTAAAAGTTGTGCAATTGTTCAAATTCAAAGCATTCCAGAACAGCAACCCAAACCACAAGCATCTATATTTAGGGGTGAAACCAAAAGGAACTTTTCGGCTATTAATGAAGTTGCCTTGAATGCCGTTACACCGCCGCTATTGCGGCGGGAATATGCCGTTCTTATTTTTGTTTTACTTATTCTTCCCTGCCGGTTCTTATTTCAAGTTTTAGTCACGTTAATATTAAGGCAAATAGCGGGAATATGTCATTCATTGTAAGAGACTATCGGTTTGATTCGGTTTGGATCGGTTCCGGATTTCCAAACCGAAACCGATCCGAACTGATCGATTTAAAAAAAACCAAACACACTAAATCAATTTCGATTTTTTTCGGTTATCGATTTTTTGGATCGTTTTCGATTATTTTTTGGATCGGATTGTATCTGAACACCCTTAAGCGCAACTACCCAACTCATAATTTGGAGTTAGTCCCTATGATCTTCGCCTTGAAGATTTAGAGACATTATCTTTTCGAGGATAATGCTACATCTTCACCGGCCATAAAAGTCTGAAATACTTACTTTCGAAAAAGGAGTTGAACTTAAGACAATGACATTAAATAAAGTTTCTCATGGATTATGACTACGTGATCAACTACTATCCGAGTAAAGCAAACGTAGTAGCCGACACTTTGAGCAGAAAAACAATATATGATCTTTGAGCTATGCTTGCATGTTTAAGTTTGATCGCTGATGGAGGACTACTAGAAGAGTTACAAGTAGAGCCCGAGTTAGTTAAAGAAGTCGAGGAACTTCAGAGGACTGACACCCGTTTGATAAACAAGGTTGAGCTGACTCATCGAGGTAAAGCGTCGAGTTTTGAATTGAAGGACGGTGATGTGTTGTATTATCAGGGACAGTTGTGTATTCCATCAGTCAGTGAGTTGCGAGCCATGATTCTTGGTGAGGCGCACTATAGTCCATTTTCAGTTGGCCCATGAAGAAAAAAAATGTACCAAGACCTTCCTCAGTTATAATGGTGGTCGGATATGAAAAAGGAAATATCTGAGTTTGTATCAAGATGCATGACATGCCAACAAGCAAAGACGAAACATCAAGTTCCATCAGGGATACTCCAGCCTATTCAGATTATGCAGTAGAAGTGGGATAAGGTGACCATGGACTTCGTGACGGGGTTACCTATGACGTGTAAGAGACATGTCATTATTTGGGTAGTGGTCGACCGATTAACTAAGTATGCTCACTTCCTACCCGTTCATATGGACTTCACCCTCGAGTGGTTGACTAGGTTGTACATTCAAGAGATAGTGAGATTGTATAGAGTTCTGATTTCGATTATCTCTGATCAAGATCCGCACTTTACGTCGAGGTTCTAGAGAGTACTTCATGAGGATTTGGCTATCATACTACATTTTAGATCTAAATCTTAGAGGATATGCTCCGATGTTGTGTGATTGATCTCGATGCAGTTGGGAGGACCATCTTTCATTGGTTGAGTTCGCCTACAATAATAGCTATCAGTCAAGTATCTAAATGGCTCCTTGTGAGGCCTTGTATAAAAGAAAATTCAGAACACCCTTGTGTTGGACAAAACTCAATGATAAAAAACTAATTGGGCCTGACTTAATCCGTGAGATAGAAGAGAAGGTTCGACTGATTCATGACCGATTGAAGGAGGCTTTCGACCGATAAATATCGTATGCAGATTTGAAGCAAAAAGACAAAGAGTTTGAGGTTGGTGACAAAGTTTTCCTTAAGGTGTCACATTGGAAAAAATGTTACGGTTTAGCTGAAAAGGGAAATTGGCTACGTTTTTATTGGGTCGTATGATATTTTTGATAGGGTTGGACCAGTAGCAAGTCGTTTGGATTTACTGTCGAATGTGGAATGAATTCGTAACGTTTTTCATGTCTTGATGCTTAAGAGGTATTGTTCGAACCTATTCCATGTGATTCCCCTAGAACAAATCAAGGTAAGCCAAGACATGACCTATGAAGAGAAACCGATAAGGATCTTGGATCGATAAGTCAAGGAGTTAAGAAGTAAGCAAATTCCCTTATTGAAGGTTTTGCGGAGGAATCATGGGGTCGAAAAAGCAACTTGGGAAACCGAAGAGGACATATAACTCTAGTTTTCACATCTGTTCCACAAAGGTAAATTTCAAGGATAAAATTTCTTTCAAGGATGAGAGAGTTGTAATACCCAAATTCTCGGGTTAGTAGTTTTGGGTGAAATCCGAATGTATTTAAATGGATTAAGAAAATTATTTAAGAGTTTTGGGTCAATGCCTAGTTATTTTGGTTTGGGCTTGAGCCCAACAAGGCTTAAAAAGGGCATTTTAAAGTGCGCAACAAATGAAGAGGACTAGGAATGAAATTTCTTCTTAAAGGAATTTAAAGGTTGATCCTCCTTAATGGGATGATGAAATCACGTAGAAGCTAAAACACCAAAATAGAAAGAGACTTTACATTCTCTTTTTTTCTCACCATTCTTCCCTTGTATTCTTCTACCTTTCTTCTTCTTCTTCTCTTATTTGCCAAAAAGAAATTTAAATGTGTGAACTTTGTTGGGTTACACTCCTAGACCGAAATAAAGAAGGTAAGATTGGTAATCATCTCCTCTAGAGCTTCAAAATGAACTTTTAACCTTAAGGTTTGGCCATGGTGGCCAATGTTGGGTTTAAGGAGGGTTTTGAGTTTTAAAGCTTGGGAAGAACTCTAGAACGTTTCTAAATCTTAGAAATCTTACTTCTAACGATCTAAGCCTTTGAGAGAGTTAATAATTCTTTTACATTTGCTTGTTCTAGTGAGAGAAATGGGTGAAAGCTCTAAAGGTCAAGGCAAAGGAAAAGAGACTCTTGGTTGAGCTTGAGGTCGTTTTTGTAGTTCTTAGGTGAAAGGTAACATATTCCTCACATTTCTTTACTATTTTTAGTTCAAAATATAAAGTTTTGATGCATGTTGTGTGCTTGAATCTTTGTATTCACTTGGGTGGGGAATTTAAGCATGAAAAATGGGATTTGTTGTTGTTAAAGCTTAAAGTGATGACCTTTCATGTCCTTTGCATACTAAATAAGCCTTAAACACTGAATGAGGATGTTTGGGGTACCTTATGAGTGATTTGGGAGTGCTTTCACGATTGAAAATAGAGGTTATGGGTCAAGGGTATTGATACTATAAGAATAGTTCTGATACTATTATTCATAGGAGGCTCAAAATTTGAATAAGTATGAGAGGGTTTCGATACCCACCAGGGAGTATCGATAATGTTCGTGATGTATCAATACCACGGGGATTAGTATCGATACTCGGGGTTTCAAATCGATTCCAATATGC
Organism: Hibiscus syriacus; assembly: GCF_006381635.1. NCBI lineage: Eukaryota > Viridiplantae > Streptophyta > Magnoliopsida > Malvales > Malvaceae > Hibiscus > Hibiscus syriacus. Next base: position 3,855,445 of record NW_024062745.1, on the reverse strand, counting down.
TATTTTAGCACCGATACTCAAGGGAGTATCGATACCAAGGGGTAGTATCGATACTCCCAGTAGGGGTATCGATACTGGGACATTTTCCAAAACATTGAATGTAATTTTGGAATCGATACCCAAGGGAGTATCGATACCGAATGGAGTAAGTATCAATAACCACGTGAATCCTTGGAAAAAATATTGGTGGGTGATTTGAGAGAGATGATTTGAGGGTTCTTTAAAAGGGTATACTCTTCCATAAGAATACAAGTGAAACCCAAATAATTGTGTGATAATATAAAGTCTTAATGAGGTAAGTTTCCATAAGATTTATGCCTTTGTTTGATGCTCGAGAAATGACGAGGACACTCGAGTTACTTAACGACGCTAGTGTAATTGTGTAAGGATTATCCGGATAATTCCAAATAAGTGCTTAGGCACCCTAATTGCTAGTTGGATGTTATACCGATGTTTGACACGTCCCGAGTACTCTAGAGGAGTAAACTATCCAGGTAAAGTGTTGATGCTTCATGACCCAGATCTAATCCGATGTTTAGGGAGACATTGATGCTATTTGACCTAGGTCTTCCGTAATTGTTGTAGTAAGTATAGAGGGGTGTGAGTTCGTGAGGCTAAGTATCCTCGAACTACACCATGATACTTGTTGCTTAATTGTTTACAATCGTTCATGACCATACTGTATCATGCTTATATGTAGGATGCATGTAGTATAATAGGGTTATTTATGTGGCACTGGGCTTCTGAGCTCAGCGTGTGGAATGTGTTTCGTGCGCAGGTCCTTAGGTGTCAGATCGAGGAGCCCGTCGCCGATTTCAGAGCTTTCTAGACTTGATCTCTTTCAGAGTACGCCTCGAGTATTTTAGTTGGCATGTACTGTCGTATACCCTTATATGTATTTGAGTCGTGAACTCTGTCTTTTGTTTATTTCTGTATATGTAGACTTATGTCGGGAACTCCCCCATATTTAAACTACTATTACTTTGTCAACATATGATATTTGGGATGATAACTTATTATGTTTTTGATGAAACATTTTAAAAAATGGTTGGCCACTGGGACGGTTCTGTGTGACATCATACTCCATCGACTTTAGGATCGGATCGGATTAGGGTGTTACACTTTCCATTCTGTTCAGTTGTGTTCGTACATGAAACACGTTATTGAACTCCATGAGCAAGAAACAATGCTTTGAGAGCTTGATATTCACCCCCACCATCACTTAGAAGTACCTTAATATTCTTCCCAATTTGAACCTCAATCATCGTATAAAAATTAACAAAACATTGTGCTACTTTAGATTTATGTTTAAGTAAATAAAGCCAAGTATGCCTTCTAAAAAATCAATAAACGAGACGTAATAAGCAAAACTATCAGAAGACGTAAACGATGTCGACCCCCATACATATGAGACAACCAATTGAAAAGATTTCGTATATTTCGTCAAAGAATTATGAAACGACAACTTGTGGGCTTTGCCTTGTAAGCAAGCAGTACAAACTTGAGACAATTTATTAGCATCAGAAAACACATTACATGACTTCATCCAGCCTTTACAACTCTAAGAGAAGAATGACCTAGACGCCGATGCCAAAGATCCAGACAATCCTGAGACCACAACACGTTATTCGCAAGACATCAAGGTTCCTTAGGTACGCTTGGTAACAATTGATACATGCCTTCATCTGTGAGCTTCCCTCTCAACATAACCGTTTGAGTCCGAGCATCCTTTACAAGATATTCAAACGAGTGAAATTCTATAAACACATTATTATCACGTGTGAATTGTGATACAAACAACTTCTTCTTAATATTAAGAACATGTAGAACATTTTGCGAAAGCAAAATCTTGACCCCCTCACCATTACCGATAAGGAGGATGTTGTTACCTGTGTAGGCAGCACCTGAGTAAATCACAGATAGATCATTAGAGACATGGTGTGTTGCTCCAGTATCAGAATACCACAGGGTATCAGCTGACTTAGACTGAACAGGCACAACCGGAGAAGAACCATGCATGGTTAAGACAAACGCTGATGGCGTTGCAGACATTGTAGGCACAAACTGACTGGTTCTAATAGTCGTAAACCGAGGATCTACATACGCAGGTCCAACCTGTATACTCGAAAAAGGGTTTACTAACGAGTTTGGTGAAAACGTAGCCCCCCAGAATAAAAGAAACTGGAATTGAGAACAGGAACTCCTGCTACCCTAGAGTGATGAGAGGATGAATACAACCCATTAGTAGCATAGGTTGGATGAAACGTGGGAACAGCAACAGGAGCCATTGAGTGTGTAAAAGCTTGCACAATGGCAGGGGACCGATTAGTCTCAACAGTTGACCCGTTGACTGCTTCCAACCAGAACCATTTGAAGCATTATTAACATGCATCCCAGTAAACGCTCTATCAAATCTATGATAGCATTTCTGAACCATATGCTCATACTTACCACAAAGTTGACACCGAGGCCGATTCGAGCCACCAAATCTACCTCGACCACGATTACTACCACTTTGCGAGCCTCTCATCAAAAATGATTGTCTCTCAGATACACTTGATTCCATTGAATGTGATATTCTCATAAGCTAAAAAAGGGTAACCAAATTTTGAAAGAGAGAAAGACAAAACATACTTAATCTCACGTATGATTGGAAATTTACAGTTTTTTTAAGGGTGAGCAACTGAGCATATATTCATCAGTTATTTACTTATTTTATTAATATTTCTTATTTTAAATTTTTATTTATAATCATCTCATTTAAAATATTTTTTGAATTCGTTACTACCAACATACTCTTATATAATAATGTTAACCCAATCAAATTTGATTAACTTATTTAATTATTATTAAACTCGTTTTAATTAAAATTAAAAAATAATTCTCTAATCAGTTCAACTTTTACAACAAGCTCGATAACCTGCATTACTGTGAACTCATCAAAT